>NW_024537849.1:0-25532 GCF_016628075.1 Suillus paluster | reverse complement strand
AGCGGAAGCATAGGTGGATGGTTGGAAGATGATTGGATGGAGCGGAGGACGGATGGATCAGGTATATGACAATTCCTCCCAAAGTACTCTGGAGTCAACTTCGTCACAAAGGGTATCTACAACTTCCTGTGAACGAAGCTCACCCTCACCGCTGTCCAAATTTTCAGGATAAGCGAAACATCTGATGTATTGCTGTTAGTACAGCAGATACCAAATGCATAAATTAATTACCTACTTTGCGCAACAATTCTGAACTACACAACCAAGGACAAGTTGCTCAGGATAATTGGCAATATAGGGACCGAGACCATACACCACACGTCTAAAATGCCTGTCCCCGAATGGGACAACCTCAGGGACAGACATGGCAGGCTTGAGTGATGACAAAGTCCGGGACAGTGAAGAATGAAACAATTGTTTCGGAAATGCGGATCATCTGAATGTTTTTTGTCACTACAAGACTTTGTTAATATTGAGAAGTGCTGAGAAAGTAAATAAACACTTTTTGGAATAGCCAAAAAGCCGATAATGGCTACAGTGTTATGGTGAGCACAGACATTATTATGAACATTCCCGATTGAGGCATACAGTGGATAGTAGTTGTTTTGTCCCATTGCCACCAAGACCATTGTTTTGTCACTTTGAGTATTACTGGGACAAATGTTGAACCGTGCGTGGTTGGAACTTCGGCAATATCATCCTGATGAAGTGTCAGTGAAAGGAATAGTGTTCATAGCATTGAACTAACTGCTTGGTCCAGGCCCAATCACCTGACATCACATTGCGCCATTGGTGAGTTGCACTTTCACCCTGCCTTTCCACTCATGAAATGGCACGTAATCCATCTCATTTTTGAAGTCAGGATTGCCCAACATGTGGATGATAGTGCCGGGTCACAGAACCATGTAGTGTATGTGGTGTCCATCCATGGTGTGATATTGGTAGCTGGATCAACATCTGCACCATATTTCATTGAAAAACTCTGCCACACACATCTCCAATTGGTGTTTCATCAATAGTCAAATATAGGTCCCAATGGTCTGCAAAAGGAGGGGTATCTCCATGTCGCGCGAGACCAAGGCCCCACAAGTGCATCAATTTATCGATGTCGCCAGCAGACATCTGAACCTTCTTGTACAAAAACTCCACAGTTTCAAACTTCATTTGACTACAGTAAGGTGTCCAGTCACCTGGCTGTTTTGATGTCAAGGGAGGAGGTATGGTATCCGCAGGAACAAAATTACCTGCTGCATGATATATACGACCTGCTCAAAAGCCATTGTTAGAATGTATTGTTGTCATTGATAATAAAATTGAGCTACATACCATCAAGTTCAAGGTGATAGTCGCGATAGACTTCATTCACGTCCCCACTGACATCCAGGGCCATGTTGTCACCTATGGTGTCATCACCATAGTCCATCGGGTAGGTGTCCCCATGGTGATCAGCTGCATGGAAGTTGACATTCGGAAGCAGCTGCTCTCCATTGTTTGAATTGAATTCTGCAGGGCATTTGTGCATTCGCAGGCAATTCAAATGAAAAACCATGCAGCGCGTGACGGTGCTGTGTGAGACCTGACCGATTCTTGAAATAGTGGTTGTAGCCAGTGTGCAGACAAGGTATTAAGTTGACATTGAAAGTCCTGCGCTTTCATCCATTGGTGCAGAAGTCAGAATGGAGTGACTATAGGTCCCAAATTTAAGTGAATAATCAGGGAAACGAGCCAAAAATATGGAACAAGGAGACAAGAACACAGTGCACTTGAGGACTCGGGGCATGGGGAGTGCTAGTAGCCAGCATCAAGTTCCAACTGGCATTAAAATGAGCTTAGGGTCGGTAAATAGCAAAGTACATAATGGTGTGCTCACACGTCGTAGAGTAACAACACTCTAAAACAACCCTTCTTCACCACTTCTTTGCCCCGCCCCAAGAGTCCACTTGTCCTGCTCACCAGCTCTCTTCCTCACTCCTGCAGCTGACCATGGTCTCTACATGTGCATCCAATGCTTCAAAAAAAGTTGCTCAGGTCATCATAGATGCACAGCAAAAAAGACGGACCTCAGCCCAGTGTCAAATACCTGATCCGACCCTGATCCGACCGCTCTGACAATATTGATATCTGCTCTGCCCGACACTACATCCCTTCTGCTTCTGTGCCATCCATCCTCTGCTCTGCCCAATCACCTTCTGACCAACCGCCCCCTATGCTTCCGCTCGACCGTCTGACTGGTCACCTTCTGTAACGTCTCCATTCAACTGGAACCTCTTTCCCCTTTTAGGTATATACTTTCTCCATTGATACATAGACCCTTACTTCTGGATCACCGGTAAATCCTATTACCGCTTGATCACTCATCCAACGCATACATATTGATATCCACTCCGACACTTATGTTTTCTGCTTACTTACTGTACAGTCAGAACATAGCCTTTAGCTATGTACCAGTTATCACTGCCTCATACTTAGAAGTATATATATAACATATCCTGTACTTAGATATTTCCCCAGTCTTAATATTACTTGCATTCTCGCAGTCTCTACTTGTGAGGATTCTCTGTAGGACCTTGCTACCTCTGGACACAAGTTTCACCTTGTTGTCACCTCCGACCCTCCACTTCGACTTAGAGCCGCGCTCTAAGTCTTCTCTATTACTTCTCTGCCTCTACCAATAAACCCCCTCTGCCCCTATCCACCCTCCACATTATCCTCTGCCTTCTTCGCTCCACTCCTAGTCGGCCCGCTGCTCGCAGCAGTTACTTCACGACCCTCAAAGTGGACCCAAGCGGTCCACCCATCCTATCGTTGGACAATGTTGGACCTGCTCCAAATTCAGGGCACGTACTTGGCTAAGGGCGCAGTGCAAGAGCTGAAGCCAAGCCCCGACCCCTCTGCTACTTGAGCAGCACAGTACCTAACACCCAGGTACAAGAGGACAACACTTGTCTCCAGAGAGAAAAGCAAGAGCAGGAGGCAAAGACCCACAAGGGCATTGCCAAGTTGCAGCTGTCCAGGATAAACTTGCCATCCAGGAGCAAATGCGACTGCCATGAGAAAACATCAGGAAAAAGGTCGGACATGAGTTGCACACTGCAACAGTATATATCACTACATAGCCTTGGTAGTACAATAGTGCACCTATAGACCATCCATTGCACTAAATACCTCACTGTAGCACGCCGTGATGCCAATAGTAGCTATGTGGTCTTCCCAGTAACTCATAGTCAATATGGCATCCTATAGTTAATATTAATGGTATCATAGCTTCTAAGATACAAACAAACGGTCAAACAATTCCAGATCAATGTACCTGTTGAGATAAAAGTCTTACACATCTGACTCTCGACCAACACGAGGAATAAGATGGCACGGGCGAAGAACTTGATGGACCGGTACCACCAGTGCGTTAGGACCACGCTGACATGAAGACTTGCTGAGGTGGAAGCTGTGCAAATTTTCATCAAAGGTTTGAAGGGGTCAAAACTAGTGAATATAAGCCAGCGGGTGTGGAAAATTCCTGAGATGTAATGGAAGCTTGAAAACGACTTGTACTTCACCCACTTGCAGACCTAAGGTAGGTCAGAATGAGCCCACAACCAATTTACGATGCTCACCGGATATACCTTCACCGGTGTACTCATTCCCATCTTCAATCACCAACACACTGTTGAAGTGTGCAGGTGCTGGTGGCCTCCTCACGTCTGATGCAGGAATCACTGGTGATGCATGAACTTTGAACAAACACTTTCAGTTGTTGATATGGGGTCGTGCTGGAGAGAGAATCTTGAGGTACTTGTAAACATCCACCCGATCTTGCGGTGTGAGCTTTTGGCATGACCAGCTTGGAACATGTATCTGAAGGAATTCTTCAAGAGCAAGGGATGCATTGTGGTCGGTAAGTAAGCGCTGGATTGTTGAATTCGGAAACGGACATATCCTAGGGATAAAGTAGCCATGGGAACCTGTCACCATTGTGAACCATTGGACCTGAGAGGGTAAGTCAACATGGTTCTCAAATAGTCCAGGTCCTGCACCATCCAAATCCGAATCAGAGTGACTGGCATCTGAGTCTTGCCACTCTTGATTGACGGGGTGATGGGATACCCACCAGCGAATGTAGGCATCTTGAATGTGGATGGACTCTTGGCATCGTAGCCAGGTGGTCATTTGCATGACATAGTCGCGGTGATTTGATGCACAGTAGGCCCGTTTGGCAAAATCAATGTGCAGCCGTTCAAGCAGTTCAGTGTTGAAACCGTCCGCAGTGCCAAGAAAGCGAATGGCATTGATGTAATGGATCATCGAGTGAATCTTCGGAATATTGAAGTGTTCACATACCTGATACTGTGCATAGTAAATGAAATCTAAGATGCCACACACTGCCGTCAGAACTTTGTTGTCAACTGCGCCAGCAATCACACCAAGAAAGACATGCTGCAACTCGCAATAATCTGCCCCCGTCCATTGTTTGCACTTGGATATGCCTTTTTTGAAGTGTCGGAGTCCTGAATATGATGTCATCTCCTTGAACCGTGTGTCAAGTTCTTCCTCGCCTATGATATTAGCGCACCAGCTGACAATGTGATCCTTAAAAACTCCTTTGTGCAGCTGATGTAGAATGTTGGGGGTGATGCATGAGAAGATGTTGTTGTGAGGGAGCATCGCCCAGAATGGTGAGTAGATCACTTGTAGTCCCATCTCTCCTTCAAGCTGATCTTTTCCTATTTCACCATTGCAGTGCAAGTGCAGATTTTCAACCATGGAGTTTCAATCTCGCATTGGCAATTTCTTCATGTCCCCTCGCTCCTCTCGGCCCACTACACACTTCAGGCACCAGTTTTCCATGCAGCATGCCACCAGGCACTGCTCTGGAAAATCAGCGATGTACGCTGCCACAATAGGGATACAGGCGTCGTACTTGATGATCTGGGCAGGTGACATCGACCCTTTCCGCACCTATGCTAACCAATGGCTCCAGGACCAGCGACATGCAATAGTGGAAGAGCCAATAACATTCAACAGACCTCGTGTCATGCATGAAGCATTCTAGCTTCAAAATTGGTAAGTATGTGATGAGGACTGTGGCGTGTTTGGATGGCTGACATTGGACATTTTTTGAGATGTTTCTGAGGCTCAGGTACACAGGCCAAACCTCCTGGTCTCCCTGGAACTGCGACAGTGAAGTCTTATTGGACGCTAGGATAACTGAAGCGACAACGGCCCCTTGGGGCAATCTTCCCTGTGGGAAAGGCTTTAGTGCGTTTTTTGCCAGATCAGCAGACACTGGCACTTAACTGCATCTCCCACCACCAGTCACCTGTCCACATCTCATCAAACCACCTGGTCTTGCCCTCCGCATCTGAAAACACCCTCTCTGGTGCATAGGACACCATGTGATCGAACTCTGGATTTCCCATGAGTTCGCGGATGCACTCTACCAGGTCCCACATCTACAACTCAAGATCCTCAGTCTTGTACTGCCGTTCATTGGTGAGTTTGTTGCCCTCTACACTTATTCTCTTCAACTGCCATTCTGTGCCACGGGGAAGCTGATCTATTGCCTTCATCAGACTGTACTTGCTTGTGAAAGACATTTTAAGGCAGCTCATCTGTGCATTGGTGAGTACATTGTGAATTGTGGCTGAAACACACTGACTTACAATTGGCAGTTTCATGAACTCATCTATTGCGTTTTGGCCCACCCGTGATACCAACCATTTGACAAGTCCCCATTCCTCTGCATCTGCAAATGGTGCCCATGGATCCAGACCTCAAGCCTCTTGTTGGGCTCTGATGTCATGGAACATCGCTTCAGCATGGCCCAGCATTTGCGCTACTTGCCCTGGGTATGACTGCATGAATCGCATCCACATCCTTTCCTCGTCGTCTACTTCCTCAACTTGGACACCGCAATGTTGATCTGGCATCGCGGATCTTAGCCCTTCCTGTATGCCATCCCCCTGGCCATCAAACTCCCAAGGTACGTCCCCGTCAATGTCCACCTCGTGGTCATTGTTGGGTGTGGCTTGTGTGGTCTCTTGTGAGGCTTGCTCGTGGTTGCACAGCCAGTCCATGTGTTCCTTACAGGCTCTAGTTCTGCTGATGTGAATGCCAACGGCTCCTGTAGTTTGGAAATTGCCTTTCAGGCAAAAATTGCAGCAGTGCTGCATGATGAACGAGCAGGAGGTTGACAAGCTGAAAAAGCCGACCTGTAAGTGACAGTTTCACCGAGTTTCACCGGGCTGACTTGTGCCATCTGTCCGACATCGGACATCAAAAGTTTTTTCCTCAAGATCAGCACCATCTCTCAAGATTGCAGGTTGCCCGTGCACCTGACCTCACGCATTCGTGTTGTTGATGCAGCGTGTCAATTGTTGATTGCAGCGCATCGACTGTTTATCGTGTAACTTCACAGATGGGACGTGACATTATAAAGGATGTGATGTTTTAACAAAGGTGTGCTCTGTCCCCATATTCTCCTCCTAATATTCTAACTCCCTATTCACACCCAGAATGTCTTCTACTGCTCCTACTCACCAAGCACTGAGTAATCTTATCAACCATACTGATTCTGGGCCCTCTCAGTGTCAATGACATGAACGCCGTCCTTCAGAGAAGGCCTTGTACCAAGGTATGTTTTTTTATGCACTACCACTATTATTACTAACTATATCATACATAGTTGAGGAGGACCAAGAGCGCCATGAGGCACAGCGCCGCCCAAGTGGTCAAGAAAAAATCAAGGCCACCTGTAAAATCATGGCAACAGAGGTGTGTGTTGACTGTTGCATCAGTAGCCTGCTACTTAATCATGTCCAGGTACACAAGACGGCACACAGTTCTCATCACAGGCTATCACCCTGTCCAAAGGTTCAGCCAATGGTCCAGGTCCGCATTCCCAACTACATACAGATAGATCAAACAATAGATTTCAATTCCAAAGGATCCGCGTTCACAACTATACTATGTATTGACTGGTCAAACAATAAAAATTTTAATGTTCAAATACTGTAGAGACTTGGATATTACATTAGCTTTCGCTCATTTCACAATACAAGTATATTCATGGTGTTGGATTTAGTGAAAATTTCGTGCGCACAGCACTTGTAATTTCATTGTAAATCATAATCACAGAGTACTGTATACACACTTGTACATACTAATAGATGGAACTTAGTGAAATTTTGAGGTGCACTGGCGAATCTCGCTCGAAGCCTCATTCAACATCACGGACTTAGTGAGAAAAATCACATGATAAGTACACTTGCAAGCAATCTTGATCCTCACCATCAAATTGATGGGCTAGATGGGTCGAGAAGGGGGGGAATGGAAGTGAGAAGCTGGGAAGGGGTGTAAGGAGTGTACTGAAGCTTCAGTGCAGAGATGCAAAGAAGCGGGGAAGGGGCATACCTGCCCAAAAAAGGTTAAACAAAGTGTCGTGGGAAAGCGTGAAGCTTCAGTGCAGAGACACAAGGCTTGATGCTTCATGAAGCATCAAGCTACAGATGTCAAGGAACTACACACATTGTGCATCAAGGCGTGTGTTTTATCACATACCTTGATGCTTAAATATGACACTATTGCCTGCTGGAAACATCTATGCGAATGTTGACAACGCTCACATCTCATTGTGGATTACATTTACCCGTGTCTTGGATTCAACGACTATGTGGCCAAGTTTTACCTTTTTCTCGGACACAGTACTCGCAGGTGATGGAATCAGGTGCGTTGTGCAGTTCTTCACCCGACGCACAGCTAGGTCACCACCTTGGACCAATGTGTTGCACACAAGACAGTCAGATTTCTTCTGTTCAGTCAGTATGGGGACAGTTGTGATCCCGGGGGTGACTAATATTTTGCAGGAGCCGCTGCCATGATACAATGGTAGATATTCACTAGACTTACCTGTACTTGGTTCCGTCCTTCGTCTCCGGTCAGTCAAAACAGTGTATGAATCATGCGAGCGCTATAATATTTCAGTGTCCTGGAACATTAATCTCTAAGTACTGTAATGTGATCGGAGCTGTGAGGGATATACAAATAAGATTCTATACAAACAACCGTGCACTCTATACCAGGTCTCCTGGAGTCTTCTGAGTTGCCGCCCAAGCTTTGGCTCTCTCCTTTATATCTAAGCTTTTGAGCCACATTGGCGACATTGTGCCTCCTTTTGCACGCTCCCAGCTGGTCATCCCACTGCATGCAATGGAAGTTCTTCTGATCTCTCCAAGGTGAGGAACATAGTGATCTTCAAGCTCTTTGACATGTGCGTCAACCCAAGAAGCAGTACCCGGAAGGAAATATAGGAATACACTGACTAAGGCTGCGGGTGGAAGTGAGATGCATGTGTGGAGTGCGTGCGAGTGAATAGAGACAGACATTGTCAAGGCAGAAATAGTGAGTGGTGATGCAATGGTCAGCATAAGAAGATATCACTCACAACTCCACTATTTCTTCGACAGAGGTCTACTAGTCTATTGTCACGAATTCCAAATATGAATCATTTTTCATTCCTTGGTTTCCCTTCGGCTATTTCTAGTAACTGAACCAGTCATGTGACTTCACTTCCTGTCACACCTTCACCTCTTCACATATCACCTGTTGCTTCTCCGATTGGCTCCCCTACTCCACAGGCTTAGAACGATCTTGCTTCCGAAAGAAGAACCGGTTGGATCTTGGGTTTCTATTTAGTAACTGTCTTACTCATTCGCTTATATGTCATGATCAGTCATCCGCAGTATCGTACGACTCTTTTCTCATTGGCTGATTTCTTTCATACTCAGATATCTCCTATTCAATGTTATGTATATAAGTAGGTTAGTTAGCGTAAGTACTCCTTAGACTTAACCTCTTCGTTCTCTACAGTTGTAGTAGACGTAGACGTTCACGCTCAATCTATCTTGTTCCTATCATCATCTGTGACCAAGTCCTAGTGGTTGTTGTCTGACTTTACTATTCGGTGAACTCAGGTCATAACATTTATGGCACATCGGGCCTTTGAGTGGTAAAGCATTGATTTGTTGAGTTCCTTACTTATTTTGGTCTATCTTGTGATCTCGTACACCTACGTACCATATGACTCTCGTCTTCTCTTCTCTGCATGTTAATCCTCCGGACTCGTTACCTAATCAACTCTGCTGAGATTTGTACCACACTTTGCCTCTTGACCACCTCAGTATTGTTCTTACAACTCTACTGAGGTGTGTACTGTGCCCGTTGTATTACGCCGTCTTGTATTGACTTGTGCACTAGCCTTTGTCTAGGTACAGAATAATAGTATTGTTCTTACCAGAGCCAGAATTGCGACCAGCATCCAACCCGATGTATGGTGATATAAAGGTGTGGTTGTGATATGAGGACGTCGAGTGCATTTGTGGGATTGACTCAATCGATGGCGCTTCAGGAGGCATTGTGGACGAAGTGGTTGTTGGCAAGAAAAAACAAAGTTGAATCATTTGCTCCAGAGTGGTGGAGATTGTCTATCTTGCCGTTGACAGGACCTGTACGTAGACTCAGTAAACTGACTCAGGAGTAGTTTCGAAATACAAAGGATCAAAGAAGGAGATCATGGTGGTGGGAGCCGGAAAAGTACTACTTAGTTACAATTGTATTACTGAGGCATTTTTGCGATGTGTGGGAATTTGGTGCCTTCAGTTCTTGGACTTACTAAGTAGAGCTGATCACGAGCAAATTGATGGTCCTGCACTGGATTACCTAAGCATTGCCAAAAGCGGAGGAGGCACGTCTGGCAGAGGTGGTGGTTCGAAGGAGTCGCGTCTGGGACGAGCTGTGGACAGAAAATTCTGGGGACGGTCGGCATAGGTAGAGCGGTCGAAAATGTAGTTTCACTGAGCTTCCGAAGCATCTCCTGCGGTGCAATTGCGCAGCAGAGAGCTTGCACGACATTTCACCACCGTGCGGAGTCTTGGTGAGCGTTGCCGAGCAGGATTCGAAAGGACTGCAAATTTCTCACCTGAGGACCGTCAATTTTCCAGTCCGAACGTGCTGATCCCACGTTATTCCCACATTTCAACCCGCCTCTTGTTGGCACGTGATAGTGTTTGTACTGGCACAGATCTGGGTTTTACCCTGCGTGGTTCGTGTGCATTTCAAGTCACGTATATCTTCTGATTCCCTTTATCTCTCACACCATTTCCAGTGAGTCGTTCCCTGGCAGAGAGTAGTTATAAGACAACCCAGCCTTCCACTCCAGGTCGCACACAAAAGCTCATAGCGGAGTACAAGAGCAACATTTGGTGGGCACTTCACATTGGTGCTTT
This sequence comes from Suillus paluster, assembly GCF_016628075.1. NCBI lineage: Eukaryota > Fungi > Basidiomycota > Agaricomycetes > Boletales > Suillaceae > Suillus > Suillus paluster. Next base: position 15,252 of record NW_024537849.1, on the reverse strand, counting down.
CATCGTGTAGTACTTGACGTGTGCGCTAATACCAAATGCCATGGCATGCAAGTCAGCATCATGCACTGTGCTAACTTGACCATACCAGTCCACAGTCATGTGGGTTTCGCCTTCAGGACTGAGCAGTCTCATCATTGAAAAAGGTGCCCTACATGTGTGTTATGATGATCTAATACATCGAGGGAGATTGTTGATTCATTAACTCGGAAGGAGCGGGATTTACTCGGACTCATTTTTCGGTAGGGTAAGAATCACCATCCTCTCCTGGTTGAGTACAATATCTCAAATGTGGGCATTTGAAACCTTGTTCTTGGACCACCTCCACAAAAGGGAGGTAAGTTGAAATCTGCACGTCCGATTCGAGAGCCCTTGTCATAGGTCACCACACCCTGGCAGGTGTATCAATACTTACTGGCCATAGTAACAAGCCATGAATGCATACTTTTCAGTGATAGCCAGTAGCTTCTTGTATCAATACTCTCCCTGCAGTATTGCCCCCTGGTGCCCTGTATTAATACACTCCCTGTAGTACTAGCCCTTAGCTTCTGTATCAATACTCTCCTGGGCACTTGTCCCCAGTGCACCCTGTGACATGTGCTGACTAACATTGTTGAAGATTGCTGTATGCTTCCAATCAGATCTGTTAGATCTCTGGTAGATCACCTTCTGTCCATCCCTTCTTGACCCCTGACAACTGCACATTCGTCCACAATATCTTGTTGGCTTCCAAAAGAGGAAATTCACAATAAACATCCCATTTTGGTCTCCCCACATTATTCCCACACATCACATGTTCGCATTTTCCAGCCACACAGTGTGGGAATTGGGAATCACCTCACAACACCAAAAACATCGCCCATTTTGGGAATCTCCACAATATCAATTATTCCCACACCCTCCCCACCTCACTGCAGCTTCACCACCACACCACAATAAGCCCCCCCTCATATATAAGTAGCAGTTTGATATATATACATATATTATAATATAATAGTCCGCTTTTTCGCTTATTTGTGTGCCTGCTCCTCCAGGGCCCTTTCAAAATAGCCTAGGGTACAGAACACTTTCGCACTTTTGCCCCTTTGATATGGAAATGTTCTAGAGTATTTAGAACATATTTAGGAGTGTATATGAAGAGATTGCTCCACTTTTTTGATCCCCTGAAGCGTCCTACATCAAATAAAGAATATGTTCCCATGTACTTATTTCTAGATGGATATACATAGAAAATTATCCCCAGCATCTATTCAACAGTAGGAACAATGTATCAGGAGACCAGGACCATAGTACAAGACCCTGTGATGCAGTATACATACCCTCTCCTGATGGTTTACCCCCTGTGAAAATTTTTGCTGTAGGACCGGACCTCAAGGATTGCAGGGGATCTATTCTTATGCACATTTAGAAGATATGTATCACCTAGATACTCCAGGATATCTACAGAGTCCTTCTACAGGAGCATAAACATAGAAACTCGCACTTTTGACATTTTTGATGTTTTTCAGTATCTTACCCTTGCATACATAGTCCACCCTGCTCATATATCATCAGTGGCATGTATATAAATGCATTTATGCCCAGGATCAGGTCAAAATAGGCCGGGGATTTGAGTTAGTGTATATACTTGTTATTTCTACTGATAAGGGGCCCATACCTTCAAAGCATCGATGTTTATTAATCGGACACCTGGGATGCCTCTAATATATATCACTAATTATAGCTTTAACGCTTTAGAAAGATCCATCAAGGATTGAGTGAATTACAAGCAAAATAACATATATGTGAAAAGTGACAATTGACATCTGTTCACACAAAGTGACATTTATATATAATACAGGTCGAAGATTTCATTAAAAATGTATAGGATACATGATAGACTACCTAAGGAACCTATACTACATACTGCCCTGAGGGCAGAGTGTTGATAGGGGGGATGTGGTGTAGAAGTGTTTGAATTGGTGGCCCATAGCAAAGTATACACCAACTAATCATTTTCGATGTTTTGAACTTCGGGACATTTAAAGTTTCCCACACTTGATTTCTTATCTATTTCACTTCCCCAGCTCTTGATTCTGGGTGGATCTTTCTGTATTTTTGAGTCCATGATACGGAATATATGTGAAATGTACTCCAGGTGTCTGATTATTAAATTTCGACGTTTCAAAAGTATGGGCCCCTTATCAGTAGAAATAGCAAGTATACACACTAGCTCAAAACTCCAGCCCATTTTAAACCGATCTTTGGTATACAAAGCATATATATATACAACTGATGATATATGAGCAGGTTGGACCATGTGTGCAAGGGTGAGATATTGAAAAACATCAAAAATGTCGAAAATGTGATTTTACATATTTTGTTCCTGTTGAATGACCCTATAGGTTTCCTATGGTAGCTAGGTGATAGATATACTCTGAATATGCATAGGAATAGACTCCCCACCACTCTGAAGGTCCGACCCTACAGGAAAAACTTTCACAGGGGGTGAACCACCAGGAGAGGGAGGGTGCACTATGCAACAGGGGATTCTCCTATGGTCCTGGGCTCCTGATACATTGTTCCTTTATTCTTTATTCTCCTATATATATGCTATATCTATTGATGTAGGACACTTCAGGGGATCAAAAAAGTGGAGCAATCTCTTCATATACACTCCTAAATATGTTCTAAATACTCTAGAACATTTCCATATCAAAGGGGCAAAAGTGCGAAAGTGTTCTGTACCCTAGGCTATTTTGAAAGGGCCCTGGAGGAGCAGGCACACAAATAAGCGAAAAAGCGGACTATTATATTATAATATATGTATATATCAAACTGCTACTTATATATGAGGGGGGGCTTATTGTGGTGTGGTGGTGAAGCTGCAGTGAGGTGGGGAGGGATGTGGGAATAATTGATATTGTGGAGATTCCCAAAATGGGCGATGTTTTTGGTGTTGTGAGGTGATTCCCATTCCCACACTGTGTGGCTGGAAAATGCGAACATGTGATGTGTGGGAATAATGTGGGGAGACCAAAATGGGATGTTTATTGTGAATTTCCTCTTTTGGAAGCCAAAATTGTGCTATTGATATAGGAAGCATCCCTGGGAAGCCAGATGAAGGCAAAAATAGGCACAAGTTGATGTATTGATATGAGGAAGCATCCCTGGAAAGCCAAAAATAGGCACAAGTCAATGTATTGATACAAGGAAGCATCCTGGGAAGCCAAAGGAAGCCAGAAATAGGTACAAGCCAGTGTATTGATACAAGGAAGCATGTATGCATACATTTGTGGGGACTGAGGATCCTTGACAAGTATGCATTCATGGTTTGTTACAATACCAGGACTTGTATTAATACTTATGACAGTATAGCCTCCATAGGTTCCCGAACGACCTTGCCGACGCCACGCACCACGGCAGAGGGATTAAAGTCAGTCATGATGTTTCGCTAAAAAAGCTCGTCAGAATTAATGTATCGTAGAAGAGCCTAAGCGATCAGCTTCTACAGTACAAAGTGGAACCAAGCTGGACTGACATAAGGCAATAGAAAAGGAATGACAAGCGTAGCAGAACAAGTAGGAAATACAATACAATGATGGAGGGTAGAAGAACTATAGATAACGAGATGAGACGGTAGAAAATGATAATGGTACACGAAGATGTTTCTTCCCTATAGTTGATTATTTTCGATAGAGATACAGCCAATCCAGAGCCAGAACCGCGTCCAGCATCCAGCCCCGCGTATGGTGATATCAAGGTGCGAAGTTCCAGCCGCAGCCGCGGTAGTGGAGACCGTAGGAATTGCAGCTGATGTCGTGGCTTGCTGTGATGAGGATGGTGGGGGTGTCCTCTGGGTTGCTCCGCCAGTAGGTTGCTGCATGACATGGATCTTGGGAGGTCGAGAGGAGCTGGTTGCTTTCTTCCCTCTTGCATGATATATCCTCTGCGTGAAAACATGTCAGTGATAAAAAGAATAGAGGTGGAAAAAAGCGTACAGGCGCGCATGGGGCGCATGGGACGTGAACTACTACCGGTAGCTCTCGCAACTGGATGTTTGATCCATCTTGTGGGTGTTGTCTGCCGGACATGAGGTTTTTAGCCCAGCTACGAGGGTGGGATCTGGACGGAGTGTCATGTTCGGTTGCTCCGCGTGAATTGGAGCGCCGGCGCCAGAAGGAAGGTAAGCGACCGAGGAGTGTGTGATGATTTGGTATTGTGGTGACATTTCGTCCTCGGGAGGTAGAGAACTAACAAGATAATGGTCAAAGGAGATCTTAGATTATAGATGGAGATCACGTACATCGTCGAAAAACCCTGGAGATAGTCGACTCGGACGAGCACTGTCGATTTTCGGGGCTCGGCGTCGTGGATCAGCCTAGCATGTAGATATTCAAGGCCGTGCAAAAGATCAAGACACACATAACATACATTAATGTTAAATGGCTTCTTGCCTATCTTCTGCGATGAATGAAGATGAGTGAGAAAGGCTGTTGAAGAGACCTGATGCAACATACCACCTGAAAGGATGACCGGTTGTCAGTGTGATTGAGGATGAAATGTACACAAGCTTACATTGTCTGATAGAAGGTGACCGAGGCCAGCTTCCTTGACGATAGCAGAGACATCCCATTTGTATATGTCATTGTCGTCGCAGCCAGTGACGAGCAACCTTCCATCCACGGAAAAGGTCGCACGGTTCACCGTGTGTTCATGGTAGAAGAGTTGTCCGATGGGCTGATTGGTTTCTAGGTTCCATAGTCGCGCTGTCTTGTCCTGTGACACGCTTGCGAGGATGCGTTCATTCGGAGACAGTGAAATAGCACGGACCCAATCATTGTGTCCCTCCAGAACAGCGGTTTCGGTCCAGGTGGCGGTGTCGAATATCTTGATTTGATAGTGGTGTGTTAGCGATATAGCGGTATGACCCGGCGATAAGTGTCTTTCCGTCCGAGATCCATGCCAGGCACCAAGTTGGGAAGTCGAATGTTTTGAGCAATTGGCCTGTGTTGGCATCCCAGACTTTCAGCTCCGTGCCTGTCGCAATCATCGTTACATCGGGTGAGTAGCAAACCGCCCACACCGGCATCCATTTGTCTGTCTCGATTGGTCCCAGGATTATCTTTCCGCTCTCGACGTCCCATACTCTGAATGTCCCATCCTTGCACCCGCTCACCACTCGCCCTCCATCTGGACTCCAGCACACAGACAGCACTTGCTCCGTGCGCCCCATCAATCTTTTGATGACCTTGCCTGTGTCAATTTCCCACAATATCACTGCACCATCATTACTCCCACTTGCTACTGTCTTGCCGTCCGGCGAAAGTGCTATGGCCCACACATTTCCACTTCCTTCGTCCATCCAGGCCTTCCCGACCTGCATACCGCTCTCCAAGTCCCAGACTCGAAGTGTGCCATCCCATGAACAGGTGATGATCCGCCGGTTATCGGGCAGCCGTAGGACGCCAGAGACGCTACTGGTGTGTCCTTGCATCTTTTGGAGAGGCTTTGTCGCTGATCTCTCTTGCTTTGCAGGGACTCGTGAAGACATCATTTTGGCTTGGGGACTTTACCTAATAGGAGCGGGACAATTTCAGCTCTTGCCCACCAAACGAACGCCATCACTCACTCGGAGGTACTTGGTTTTACACAGAACACACCCGTCCAGGACGAATGAAAGCTGAAAAGGAATGGACTTATCGCTTGATGCTCGCCAGAGCTAGATGGAGGTTGCTGTTCAAGTCCTGTACGTGTGCGTCTTCCTTACTTTATCCTCATGATCGCTTCACAGCTTGCTGTGCAGATCAAGCGCCCGAGTCACGTTGTCTGAAAACCAGTTTCTTCATCGACATCGACATCTCAGCATCACATCTAGTAGTCCTGTTATCAAGCGAGCCCGCATTTCTATCGTTCTTCACTCACCCTTAGCTCCATCGCCAGCAAGAAATATCTCCGAGACTCGAAGACGTCCACCCGACTCCACCGCGTTGTCTTCTCTAGCATGTGTCTCGCAAATCATCTCAGCACGCAGTTCCCGTATCTCTGCAAACATCCCCCGGTTGACAACCATTTACCAGGATCGATACCTCAATGACTCGATCATCAAGCAGGAACACACCAGTACTACTTGGACTCTTGAACATCCTTTCCTCGTGAACCAGGTATGTGCTCCGCGTCATGAGCTCAGGCCATGTCTCACCATAGCATACAGAAGACAGCGTCAACTTTCGACTGCCTACTGGACTTCAGGAACCTGTCAAGCGCCATCCTTATCCGAGGGTATATGCGCTATTGGAGAAGACTCTTCCCCTTCCTCGCTTCTCCGCGCGGAGCGGCAGTGCCTTCTCCATGTGCGCAGATTTCCTTCTTTCCAAATCTGTGCCACAGCTAAGATCATCACCAATTCACCTGCTCTCGCTTCAAGTCTATCTAAGACTGCAGTGGATACATATGATACTGAGTAGTATGAGATAACCAAACCTTTATCGCTATAGTTCTTCTGCCATCGCGCCTTCCCACATCTTGGATGATTGTCCGACGTATAGCGAATTTGTCACAACTCCAACATTGCTAGAGCACCTAGCATCATCATTCCGACTTCGAATGGTTATGACTGCCCCTGCAATCAAGCTACTATGCACTGACTCCTAAGCTACAGCTAAACAAGTTCTGAAAACAGTCACATGCAGTCTTCCTCATCGGTATTGCCGTTTACCACGAAGCTTTATCCGCAAGTTTGTACTGCGACTGCTATGACTGACCATGCTTGAGCCAAGACAATCGCTTATAATCATCAATGCTCGCAGGTTTCTCTCCAAGGCATTCTCGCATAAGCACTCACATCTCACAATCCTCTATAGGACGGCCGATTTTGGGCTTGCCGGGCCTGTCGCACTCGACATGCTTGCCATGTCCGACTACTTGATCCTCATATAGTGCCCCACTCCAGCGGGCGTGCGGAAACATCGTGCTGCCGACATGAATGTACACAAGTCTGAGTGATGATTGTAAGAAAGACGACGAAAAGGGACGGGTAGACCTTGCGGTCCATGTACGTTGCTTATCCCGATATCCCAGTAAGTAGCCAGCCTCAAATATGTGCAGGTCAAACTTACAGCGTGTCGACGTGCCAAAGCCGCGCTTACGGATTCCTACCTCACTTATTTTATGTTCCATCCAGTAGCAAGCAGCCATAGAGAACATGGAGCACGCACTCGAGGACTCCCCGCAGTCGTTTGGGCGGGCGACTATATCTGTTTCGGTGAGCTGTGGTCTAATATTCAAGTGCAAAAGTGGGTACTTATAAACGTAGCGTACCAGTCTAGGTGAATTTGTATCTGTGACTGGTTAGCAGGGCGCAGCAGATCATAATTGGTCTCTTGCCCTACTTGCTTCACTCCTGGCCGAGGCCCAAATGTGCAGGTACACCATCATTACTATCCGTCATTGACGAAAGCTGACGTGGTAACCACTGCGCTTCGTTCACGGGCAGTTCAAGCAAAGTGTGTGCATATTGCACAACTGTGGCTCGCAGACGTCGACCTGTCTGTTCATGCTGATGGAGATCGTACGTCCATGATATTTCACCAGAGCTCATATACAACTGAGTGTCGCAAGAACCTTCTCGACGTGTTCAATGCGCACTAGGCATGCACCGAGCTTGAGAAGTGGTGAGGCCGAGCAGATTGGATCATACGGAAAGACCGACAAACTTGATAATCCAAGGCACCGTTTACTCAGATGATTTTGGATAATGTCTCGTATCAACGTTGAAAACACTGCAGGAGATAATTGACCTGGAGGAAAGTAACATTGATGTATTGGACGGATATACGATGGAATGATATGCAGAGCCGCCTCATGTGCCTATCAGAGATGAAGTTTGTCGGGCGTGATGAACCGCTTCTGGGGCTCTGTCAAAGAAGAGGAGTACTGATAGACATGTCAAGTACGCAATTTTTTCCTAGCCTGACACGAGAGACTGAAGAACTTGCAAAAAGACCAGGGAGCTCAGATAGCTGCTCTATCGAAGAGATCAGCGGCCGAGCGCGACAAATCGATTTTCTCCATATTTCGGCGGTCATCGCAACTCACACCAGTCTGCCGGGTGAAAATGTCCTCCTTCGCATCCGGTAGGACTTCTCTTTCTTCGATCCTTTCTAGACTCTCCTACTTCACCAATTCACATTTTCACTAAGCCACCTCATGTACTGATTGAGGCGCCTTTGACACAATGCACAATGCGCATTGTCTTCACACAGGCTGCGTATTTCTTTCAGGCTTCATCTGTTTTCTTATCGCCCTTGCCAAGTTGCCACTATTTGTTCCCTTTGTCGCTCATTCTTGTATTTACAGCTCTTTGCATAAAGGATGGCAGTGGCGTGAAATTTTCGTTCAATTAGGAAATGTTGGACTTAGTGAAATTTTGCTCGTGTAGCCTTGTACTACCCGTATTATCATCTTCGCAAAATGGGATTTCGCAAGATCAGTCGTGATGTGAAACTTGCAGCAATCCGACTCCATGAACGGAACCTTCTGAGCCTTTGCGACATCCCAGATTCCTGCGGATTTTCCGGAGTCCATAATGCTATATTGATACATCCAAACTGGACTATAAGCCTAAAACTAGGATACATCATCCAGTAAGATTATCCATTATCCATTGGATGTATCCCATGAAAATCCCATCTGTTGCATACACAGCCGCATTTTTCGCATTTTTGAAACTCAGCTGTTTGTCATTCCAGGATACGAGCCCACACCCGTTGTGCCTTCGGCACAGGAAGCAACTTCACAAACTTAATAATTAACAATTGATAATCATAGCAGAATTTTGAAAATTTTGAAATAAATTACATTTTTGAGCAGTATTCAGGATTTTGACAAAAGTAAAGGTACAATCTACTACACAACATAAAAGTACATAATATGTAAATCAATCAGCAATAGAATCAGTCAGTCCTCTAAGTACTTCTGTATACACAACATTGGTTGTCTTTGTGCCTCCTTCATGCTCTGGGAAAATAGCAAACACTCTCTCTGGATGAGTGCAGCGAGACAAAGCCACATAAAGCTGTCCATGACTGAAGACAGGAGTACGCAAATCAAGGCCAACCCACTTGACACTCTGACCTTGAGCCTTGTTGATTGTCATGGAAAATGCAAGATGAACGGGGAATTGAAGCCGCTTGAGAGGAATGGGGTTTTCTTCAGAACTTGCCTCCAGAGTCATCCGAGGAATCAGCACGGTGTTCTGATCTTGATGCCGAGCTTCATCATTTCCATCCCTAAGAATGTGACACCTAATGGGGAGGGTCACTGTGCCATCTCCATCTGTGCCCTTACCAGCTCCAATCTCAAGGAGCACCTGCACAAATCGATCGGAATCAGGATCTTGACCCAGACACATATTTCTCTTGAGGTGGAAGATATGAACCTTGGGCCAGAGGTGAGATCTGCAAAAGGTAGCACCCACTATCTGCTCCCTGGATCCATGAGGCACCACCGGCAGTGTCTGTCTGAAGTCTCCTCCAAAGAGCATGGTTATTCCTCCAAAGTCAGCATCGACGTTCAGAAGATCACGCAACGTGCGATCAAGGCATTCCAGGTTGTGACGGTGTAGCATAGGAATTTCGTCGCAGATGATTAGACAGGTGGCCTTGAGAAGCTCATGGACAACATCTCCTTTATTGATGTTACATGAGCTATCCTCATGAATGGGAATGGGGATCTTGAATCGCGAATGAGCTGTACGTCTGCCTGGCAGGAGGAGAGAAGCGATTCCAGAGGAAGCCACACATAGGACGATCTTGCCTTCAGCACGGATTTTTGAAGCAATGAGTTTGCAGAGATATGTCTTGCCACATCCTCCTGCACTATGGACGAAGTATGTATGTCCAGGTCTTCGGTCATTACGATGCATTGCATCATCAACCACTGCATCAAAGACCGCCCTCTGCTCTTCATTGAGAGAAGGAACTCCTCTATCCACTATCACCTGAAGATCCTCTGGGTCATACTGGAGTTGCTCAGCAATCAGCTGGTTGCCCTCAATGGCCCCCCATCTTGCTGCCATTTGAGGTACTGGCATGTGAGGAATGGCTTCCAAAGACTTTCCATTTTTGCGAAGCACATTATCAATGAGATAGAGACCATAGTCATGAATGTCGTGTTCAGTAGGGTTGGGCATGTTATATGGATTGCGAGTGAGACGGGGGCGCAGATCATCACAGAGATTGTCCTTGAAGCGGTTCCAAAGCTCTTGAGGGCTTGTAGGGTTGCAGTGGAGGAGGATGATGGTGAAGAGATTACGCAGACCATATCCAGTGCGCATATGAGAGGCATCCTGCAAGCACTGGATCCATTCATTATCATCATCAAGCAGACCCCTTCGCTGACATGCATCCTTGAAAGTCTGGCAGAGAACACCATCGACAGTACGAAGGTGTTCACAGGAGGTAGCCCCTTTGAAAAACAAAACATGGTAAGTTTGATTGATAGAAATTGCTCCAGACATCATACCTTTTGTCACAGTCAAAAGCAATCTCAGATAGAAGCGCTCTCCAGAGCCAGGTGTAGCAGCATACATTCTTCCAATTGCTGCTCCATACTGGCGTGTCTTCCAGGCATTCTTGGTCCACACAAATTTTGAGGGAAAGTCTTGGTAGAGGTGGTCATGGGCTCCAGCTGCCACCAAGTCGGCATTGGCATTGGCTTTGAACCATCCAGTGAGGCAAGTCTCCCTGGCTGCTGCACGCTCAAGAACGTTCTGGGCATCTTCTGCAGGGTCATAGACCACCATTTGTTCATTTGGGAGATGAACTGGCAAGCGGTAGATGGAGGGCCATTCATAATGCATGGAAAATTCAAAGATGCGCCATGCAGCCTCATTCGAGCTGATATATCTGGAGTCAAGATAGGATTTGACCTCATCCACCGCTCCTCTCATCTCCAAAGTGGCGTGGTCGTTTCCTTTGTAGATGTACTTGTGGATATATTTGACAGACTTGATAGAAGCGCAGACTTCCAGGTTGATGTGGCAGTTGAATTCCACCAGCAGTTGTGGGGGGTGAGGAACAACATCTTTGTTGGTGAAGACATTGTTATTCTTCTGGATGGTGCGGCCATTATCAGGTCTTGCATATTCTCGATAGCCGTCTTCCTTCATGGATGTCTGGGGACAGAATGACTTTGGAAAATGTTTTTTGCACCGTCCATTCTCCAAGCAACGCTGTGGAGTGCAAGGGCCATGAAGCATGTATTTTTCCACGGCCTCATAGAGTTGGGGGTGAATGTTTCTATCAGGAATCTGGGCAGAGATGAATGAATCGATCTGTTCCACTGTGCGTATCTTGTCGTTTGGATCCAGGAAGATGAGGAGATGCATGTGAGGCAGACCACGTTTCTGATATTCGATGGTGTACACCAATCCTGCGACCTTTCCATAGTAGCCTTTGCGAACCTTCTTCAAGAGGGCCTGTTGTTTCTGATAGAATACTCGAGCCACCAAGTCTGGACGGTCCACAGCACTTTGGCCTGTATAAGTGATTGTCAGCAATGAAGTTATAAATAATGCGTTGAATATGAATTCTTACCTGGCAGGAGATTCTCAGTAATCTCAGGCCAACTCCCATTTGCAGTCATCGTCAGGAAGAGATCAGGCTTTTTGCAGGGACGGCAAATGGCCAAAGAGTCTTGAAGTAGCTGATGCATGTACTGAGGGCTCCCAGTATGAGAGGAGGGAAGAATGATGGAGCGACCTGTCTGAGCCAAATCATCCACGCCATCATTGAGCACATTGTCTGTCAAACCCTGGTAACAGTCTGCCCGGAGCTGCTTTTGGTTGTTCCGAACCCAGTTTAACTTACTCTGCTCAATGGATGCCCATGCATAAATCACATACTGCTGGAAAAGTCTTCCACCACGAAAAATGTTGTTGTGGTCCATGTGAATGGGGCGAGGATGAAGGCGATAGGCATAATACAGCAGCTGGGTGACTTTTTTTGAGCGTGTGGCAGGTTCACCCTCTCTAACATTGAGAGGGATATCAGAATGCCAGCCCTCCTCGCCAGAAGGAAAGAGAAGGACGTAATGAAGAGTTGCATATGCATGGCTAAGCTGGCTCATGCGCTGAAGTTGACCTCCTTGAAGTCGCAAGACAATATTGCGTTTGTCAGACACCTCTTCAGATCCATCTCCAGGAATAATCACAGCAATTTCATCGGCAGTGGGAAGATTATATCTTCGACCATCTGAGCCCTCCTGGAAGTGAATGCGTACACAAACATCTGTGTGCTGCTCTGGAGGCTTCTCTCGCATGACTTGATAGGCCTGTTTATAAAGAGGAGCATAGGGATGGCTTCGATATAGCATGTCATGGAGTGCTCTGAGAATGCGACAATCAAGACCTTCATTTCCAGGTCGGTTGGCACGGATGTCAGTGGCTTCATCAGGATCATAGATATAAAGTTGGGCATACGATGGCTGACGACCTTCTGGAGGCATAAGACTGCCCATGAGATGATGGAGGGATCCATGGATACGAAAAGCATTTGGGCCAGAGCCTTGAAGAGCATTGTCCTCGATATTGACGCCCACCGATGTAAATGCAAGAGAGCTGTTGTACTGACGAATCTTGGAGACAAATGTTCGGTCTGTATATGCCTGCTGCAGCTCGGGTGGCCATGCTGGAAAGGGTGGAAGGCTGACTTTGCCCTGCAAGCAGCACATACCAAAGTGTGGATTTCGTAAAGAGGAGTCGGAGAGTCTTTCGCATGCAAAGTGCCTTGCATGGCAGTTGGGACACTCTACATCAAGGGGACCAAGAGTATGACGGGCAATAGGCTCTGCATATGGTTGACCTCCACCATGGATAGGAAGATTCTGAGCAGGTGCCTGGTTGGCATGCTCCTCATCTTCTGCCTCAGATCGCTGACGATCTTCCTGCTGCCAATTTCTCCTTCTTTCCTCATCATCATTGTGCTGTTCTTGAGATGCTGGATCATTATATTCATGTAGTGCTGCTTCTAGATGCTCCTCTTCCTCATGGCAGTGTTGGTTCTCCCCTGCCTGTTGATGTGCTCGCAGAAGATCCTGCTGACGATCTCTTCGGAGCTGCTGCTGGCGAACAAATTCCAGATTGCCAAGATATACTTGCTGAGCTCTCTGCTGTTGCAAGTGAAAGGCCTCTTGATCTTCCTGGGCTTGTCTACGAATACGCTCAGCTTCTTGCTGCCGTAATAATTGCTCTTGAATCTGTTCCCGATGAAATGCCTCCTGTGCTTGTCTATGAAGCAATTCATTTCTAATCCTCTCATTTTCTATTTCCTCTTCCTGTAAATGGTGTTGAAACTGAATATTGAATGGTTGATAATCTGGTTGAGGTGGTGCGGGTAATGGTGGTGCAGGGTTAGGAGCGAAGTAGCGGAGAGGATTTTCAAAGTTGTGAGGACCAACTGCACCCTCATAGTGAATAGGGCCATACATGGGAGGGGCAGGAGGAATTACAGGTTCGTTAGGGATGTGAGGTTGCTGCAGTGGCTGCATCCCAGCTGCCATGAGCTCTGCCTGTGCCTGCTGTCTTATCTCATCTCTTTCCTGTTGCTGACGAAGATTACGTTGACGGCATCTATCATTATGAGCTGCATTCATTTGCTCATTCAAGCGTGCATTATAATCAACCCGAGGAAGATGATGAGCATGAGCATGCTCCACATGTGCAATTGCATTTCGTGGCAAGCCAGGATACTGCCCAACTGGTAGAGGTTGATATGGAAAGTCAGGGGGAGGTTGCCATGCAAAAGGTCGTGGAACAGGCCCTGCTTGTGGCAAATTAGCTGGCATGAAATTTGGCTGTGGTACAGGAGGTGGAGGCCTGTCCTGAACAGCATGCCGACGATTGCGTCTACTGGGAGATGTCATTTGAAGTCGATTAAGTCTATCATGTTCACGTTGGGAGTGTCAATCACGTTCTGGTGTTGTCTGTTGCAAATTTCTAAATGGTGCAAAGTGACATGCAGACATTAGCATCATGCACCTTATATGCATAGTCAGTGACTCATGGGACAGGTAGATTCTGATCCATGTTCACTATTTTTTATTTAAACAGTTGTTTGGCAAGTTCAAAATGAGTTGCCTGAACTCATTAATCAAGTCAGAATTGTTGCATGTTTCTATCATTGTTGTTGAATAAAAATGAAACCCACAAAAGGTGTATTACACTTTATTACACTTGGCTGCAGGGGAAGGCAATTTCACTCGAGAATGCAATTCAAAAGCAGCAGCCGAGTTGTGTAATCAATTGTGTAACCAAGGTTCTATTATTGCTTTTGCTAATCTCGATGCCAATTCCCCCATGGTAGGAAAGCTGTGTTGTTTGTCCGTGTTGTGCGCGGAGCGCAGTAGCTGTGGGGATTACTGTCCACTATATCGCGTTTGGAAGGAATTTTGGACTCTGTAGAATTTAGCCTCTCGAAATCTCAATCTCACTTTTTGAAGTTTTTTCTCAACTCAACCATTATTAGCAAGCTCAAGCGAGAAAACCACGCGAAATTTCTAAATCGAGGTTAAGCGAGCTAACCGCAAACCATGTGGCCTTTAGCGAGCTACGCGTCTCCCACACACAGCCACAAAACAGGTCTCCCATTCTTTTATGATATTTATTATTCACAAAACATATCCCATTTTGGTCACCTCCTCATGTCAGGTCTTCCCACATTATTCCCACACATCACATGTTCGCCCCCACAACACCAAAAACATCGCCCATTTTGGGAATCTCCACAATATCAATTGTTCCCACACCCTCCCCATATCACTGCAGCTTCACCACCACACCACAATTGCTCCCCTTTCATATATAAGTAGTAGTTTGGTTTATATATGTATAATATAATATAACAGACCGCTTTTTTTGTCTATTTGTGTACCTGCTCCTCCTCCAGGACCCTTTCAAAATGATGCAGGATATAAAACATTTTCGCACTTTTGCCCCTTTGACAAGGAAGTGTCCTAGGGTATTCAGAACATGATTATGAGTATATATGAAGATATTCCCAACTTTATTTGACCCTCTGAAGTGTCCTACATCAATAAATATAACACACATACAGAAAAACACAAAATATGTTTCCCATTTAATTATTTGTAGATGGATGGACTTGGAAAAATGATTCCCAGCACCTATTCAGTAATATGAACAATGTATCAGGAGCCTAGGACCATAGGATAATCCCCTGTTGCATGGTGTGCCCCCCTTCTCCTAGTGGTTTACCC
>NW_024537848.1:0-25627 GCF_016628075.1 Suillus paluster | reverse complement strand
GGGACAATCATCACGGGCTGGCTGATACGTACCTTGCGTGTTCCAGATCCGGCAGTCCTGGGCTGTGCTGCTTTGGTGGCAGCGAATTGCAACCAATGGCACACCAGGGGGTACAACATCAACTCTGTGAATCCAGGTGTTTGCTAGTATTAATCAACAAGCACGCACCTCTAGTTATGCTGGGATCCAGCAATCCAGACACCACAGCTTAGATGACAGGGTGTCAAAACGACGGAGACGCGAGCACCGCGAGCTGCTCGCCGGGTCATTACTGACCTGTTCAATCCGGCGTCACGGGTTAATACGAAGGAACGATTGTATTACTTCGATTGGTCTGGCTTGGGGAGATACGTCACGTGGCGCGTCACGACCGCGTCGAAGTAGCCACGCCCTCTGTCAACATAGAAGCCGTCGATGACACTGCGACTCCTCCCGTCATATGCGCTGTTTACTGGGTCTTGTGGATGCATTTTTGGTCTGCACGGAGTCGCTGGGGTTTATCACGACCCCATTATATAGTGATATACATACCTATATGGAACGTCGTCGTCGTCGTCGAATTGTGATTCCGAAAGCTCAAGATCCGGAAACGACACTTATGAGAGTAGGTCATGACTCGGATCCAAGAGAACTGCTAGCTTTGATGTCCTTGAGAGCATCTAGGCCTGAAAGAAGTGGATATATATAGCAGAGACTTATTTTGTCTTGCTCTGAGACACAATGGAGTCTTGAAGATAGAAAATGCTCGACACCGATGAGATCAGGAAAAAGCACAATGCCTACCCTACTCGCTGGAGGGGCACTGAGAAGACAGCCGTACATGCCTCGCAGTAAGGAACTTGGAGAAAGTGGTAAGGAGAAAGGTCAGAATTCAAACGCCACGTCGGCATTATGCGCGGTAGCTTTGAGTCTTGGTACGCCTAAATTTTGTTTAAACTCTGAATTTCTGAGATGGACAATGGAGTACCTGTATTCTGATGCATCATACCACGATGTAGATTTCCCTCGGGTCCCATATATATATCCAGCTTGTTCCTTTGAGGTCTGGTAATGCGCACAGGGGGGCGTTAGATTGCGCCAGATTCGCTTCCAACATCCGAAGGCAAGTCTGGGTGCAAAGCTTACTGAGAGAACGAGGTTCCAAGGGCCAAAAAGGTAGATGAAAGTTGGTTTTTAAGCAACGTTCCATACTATCTCCCTGATAACGCCTGCTTCAAGTGCTCTCGCAGTTGAATAAAAACCCCATCGTTATATTGTAGCTTCTATCTTACATTCGTGTCTCGCTGCAGGGGGCACTGAGTACACAGGCTGTCGTAAGTGCTGCTACTATCCACGGAGTTTGTGTATAGGCTGGACGAGGTCAAGATGCATTCTATCTACTGACTAAGCCGCCCAAGAGTGGTTTTCTACTAATACATACTCTTCTTGATAAGTTACGGTCACACTTGGGTCGCACCGTCTGTATAACCGTGCGTGAACCATTTCTCAAGATCTTACTAGGAACAATGCGAGGAAGGGTCAATGATATTTCCCGTAAGATAGGTTCATCCTATGTCGTCATGAAGTTCTACCAGAACAGTATTCACACATAAAAGCAAGCCGTCTTCCTACTGTTCCCCTTAGATTTCTTTGATCCCATATCAACATCCTTACAAACAATGCGTCTCTCCTTCGTCCTCGCCGTCGCTGCGGCTTTGACAACATCAATATCTGCCAGTGAGGCTGACAGCAGTGATTGTCCCACATATTGCCCCAACCAGTCCAACGGAGATTGCTGCATTTGGCAGCAATGCGAGGAGCATATTCAGTCTTCAAAGTGAGTATGAGTAGTTTGCGCTGGATGTAACCATATGACTCACCGATGTGACAGCGCCAGTGGATTTGTGTGGGATGAGTGAAACTGTGGCGTGTCGCGACAGTGAACTGCAGTGAGTCGATCCGATATGATTGATGCACGACTCGTAGCTTACTAGTTATTTTTTAACTAAATTGACTAACGTGCTTTGCTTCTAAACAAATTTTACCACCGCTCGAGCGATGGAGATCTCTAACGCTTGGATACATAGAACATGACTGGAAGTACTTACAACGCAGTTTTGTAGTCTCGTTGTAAGCTTGAACATAGAAGCCTTCGATGACACCACAACTCCTCCCGTCATGGGCGATATGATTGTTCCGTTGGGGCCTGGTAATGTGCAACATCAAGAAGTCTGTTTACACGCCAGACGTCGCTTAAGTTGGAGACAGGCCAGAATTGGACCATGTCTCGGAATGCGTTTTGCGAGAAGACTCAGGTTTTGATTTTGATTGTGCGGCAGCTTGCATGGCTGCTCGGAAAGCGAGTGCGCGCTTTTCTATCTCCATTGTGCTCCTAGCAGTTTGAAATAAGTGAAAGATTTTTCGAGGAGGTGTTCGAACCGAGCGAAGCGTTTGCGGAATTCCTAAGTTAAATGAGATGAGCTAGGACGTGTTCGGACGATGGACGGGAAGCTGGAACCGTTCTACCCCATCGTCTATCAACTTTCCCACCTCAAATGACTAGAAAAAAACGTCCGTAGAGAAAAGTGAAGTGTACTGAGTAAGTTCAAGGAATCAACTCTTTTCGCGTGTACTCTTCTGTGGTCTAATTAATGGTTCTTCTGGACTGGGGGGAGGTGAAAAGGCTGCTGTGCTTGTAGGAGTAGACGACATTGCAAAAGCTATGGGGGACGATGCTTACGGGCTCGACTCGACATTACCATAAGAAGAGCAAAAGGTACTGGACCGCGGTCCGCGACCAGTCTTGGATTACATCATCGACGCGATAGACCCGGCCCTAAACCAACCGCTGTTGATGTAGGAAACCTTTGATTGTGATGCGACGAAAAGATAGTACTAGTATGGCTTCTTTGCGATCACAATCAGAGAGATCCTTCCAGTGAGTGTGCTAAGATCTGTCAAGGGTTGAGATGAATCTGACCGTGACGAGAACTTGGTTCAGCTATGGGAGGTGGGTGGTCGAGCATTAGGTCTGCTCATCTTTCTCGAGGACGCTTACTTATCTATCCAGCTATTAAACTCTTATAGACCTCAACTCACCGCATATTCTGATCACCCATACATTCACCAATCCAAGTACATTCCGAATGCACATCCGGTCCCACAAAGCCCACAACACCACCTAAGTAATCACCCTAAATACATCTAGCACTGTATACAACCACCATCAACTCCCCCATCAATATTTCGAACTCCCCTTCGAAATTCCCAGATTCCTCTGCGTCTCGAACCCCTCCGCGGTCTGTTTACGAACACGCCCAGCTATACAACTGTACTCCCAAATGTTCCTTTCCTTTATTACGTCCTAATTAATAACCTAAGAGTAAACAATGTACCTCCCCCATACTATAACACGATCCATATTCAGTCCTTCTCTATCAAGCACTCACGTCCCTTCAATACTGAAACATTCCCAACCCTGTTGCCAAGTTCTTCAGTATGGCTCTCCTGTTGCCTTAGCTGTCAGTCATCAAATTTGGATCTCAGCGTCCTGTTGAACATATTACCAACGCTGACGTCTATCGTTCCGACCAGCTAGCTGAATCTCACCTCAACTTCAACCACAACCTCCATATCCACACCCCTCTTGTCCCACCAGCATTCCGCTTACTGGCTTAGCTCATCCTCCAACCTCCGTGTTGCCCAGGTCCTTTGCTTCATTTCTCCGTCACGCCCTGCATGGAAGGCCAATATAGGCTTGAAGATGGACCACTTTATACGTACTTGGCATGCGTTTCATACGGAGAAAATCTCCTCCTGGTACATATCCATAGGCATATCCAACTCGACCTGCGTGGACGCTCTCATCCGACGGTTCTTAGCTTGAGCGACAACATGACCTTGTAAAGCCTTCTAGAGACTTGCAGGCGTGATTCCTATATTCAATCTGCATTTGCAGATCGCCACGTGCGTCGACCTAGATTATTACTAGGGGTCGAGACATCCTCTGCCGAATACTGGGACATGGAGAACTCAATACTTGACTTTTAGGCGTCGTGCAATGAGCTTTTCGGTGAGGAATCCGTTCGCATTAATCTAGTACATCTCCTCATTGGTCATAGATCTGTCCTTCCCGCCTATTCGAGGCGTCTGTCCTTCTTTCACGCTGAACGCTACTTCTGTCTATGCTTGCGGAAATGACGACGGTGGACTACTATTCGATGTCAGTCACTCCAGCCTCCGTGCTGATGGCTTTTACTGACAGAACGCAAAATGCAGTCTACCGTAGACTGCGAGAATAGATGCAAGTCACACAAGATGTTCCGAATAGGTGACGCGCGAGGGGTCTTGTCCGAACGATACATTTCAGGTGACTCTGGACTGGTATCCGGTCAGCCATCCCGACCTCCCTGCTGTTCTTATCGACCTAGCGTGGGCACGCCTTCGAGCGCATATTTGAAACCACCTTTAAGACATTGAATCTACTACCTCTTTATTCTGCAAGGCCACCTGATCATCCGTTATATTCAAGAATTTTAACTAGGGTGCTATCGACTGACGAAGGCGGCCTCGACACCAACGATCCTAGCGCCGTGATGAATACAGTGCCGTTCGAGCAGATAGTTGTCTTCGTTCATATTGGTGTGTAGTAAAATTACTTTCATCTGGCACAGTTCCACGAGCCGTTGATGTTGGATTCTCTTTTCGAGTTGTACGTCAAGTTGTTTTACTACCCTGGTACGTGCGCCTGTGCTCCAATCATCTAGTTTTCGTATTCTCTCCGCTGCTCTAGAGTCTTCAGCGAAGGCATTCGTCGCTCGACGACAATGCTCATTGACATGCTCGAGTACTGCGCTATGACTCAGTTGACCTTCCAACAGTTCTTCGAGTCCATGCGCACGTTCTGCTCTAGGTGACCCGCCTGAACTTCATCCGAAGTCCCCACATTCATACCCCTTCTTGCCCCACCGCTTATTATGCACACCACGCAGCCCATCCTCGATCCTCAGTGTTGCTTGCAGTGGCTTTATTGTGCTAATGCCAACCTATCGACCTGAAGATGGCCCATTCCTCACGACATTGATTTCATGACTTGTCTACAGTCATCAGCGGAACTCCCTTCTTGGAGCTTCCCCCAGAGGCATTTACGTGCCCATCGCTCTCGACTCGAGGAGACGCTGGAAATCGGCTATCCGCATCCTATCATCTGACAGCTCTGTAGCGTGGGGCGATACCGTCACTTTTGCGAGTGTTTTCCCTATAATTGTGATCTCTGTTCTGACCAGTAAATTAGCTCGTCGGTGTCTAGCATCTCCACTGCGGAGGAATTGCCCATATGAACCTCAAGCCGTCGAATAATCATGCTTATCGACTGTCATGGTTACTTTGTAATTGTAGCTGGTTTGGCCAAGGTCTTCGCGCTACGATTCCTCACTACAACCCCACAGAGACTTTCACCAGCCTCACAATTGCACTACTACTACCTTGTATATTTACTCTGCGGCACTGCAGAACATATGCACGAAGTACGTCAATTCACTTTTGGGTGGTTGGAGTTATGTTGTACGAGATGCTCACCGGGAAGATAAGTGACATGGCCTCTTCAGGGGATCGGCTGCTGTCCCTAACTTTTCTCTGGTGCCTAGACATCTCGGTCCACGTTGACGGTCGTCATATAGTCTATGCTATTGTTTCCTTCGAGCCTTTCTTCGTTAACGACTTGTATTCCAAGGGCCAAGGCTCGGGATCTCCTGTATAATGTAAGCCATACGTGTTTTTCACTCGGGGTTCTTGATGTTTGCACAGCTTCAAGACAGCTTCAAGAAGGGTGTCGAAGTAGGTCATTAAATGAGGCTATGCTTCATCACCCATTTTCGCATTGATGTATGAGTCTATTCTGGTTGTTTGATTCTCGTGCTGACATGGTCTTAGTGATTCAAGCCAAGTACACAGCGCTATGACGGGAAGTGTGGTGTTGTCATCGAAGGCTTCCATATTCAAGCTTTCGACGAGACGACAAAACTGCGTTATAAGATTGATTCAAGTCTCTGAGATTTCCTCTATCGTCATTGCTTGAGCGGCAGTAAATTTTGTTCAGAAGCCAGCACATTGATCAACCCAGCAACAGACCACTAAAGTCACGCGTCGTGCAATCAACCATACGGCACCGATGCGAAAACAGAAATACGACTCACTGTAGTTCACTGTCGCGACATGTCACTCACTCTTTCACACATTCCCAGGTCTTCTACCACGCCGGTGAGTCATGTGGTTAAATCCAGGACACAAACTCACGTAAGTAACGCCTTTAGTCAGAGTGGCGGTTATCTCCACACATTTATACCCAGCGCAGCATTTTGAACCGGGGGGGCCGAAGCAATCATTGCGACAATAATCACTGTCGCTGTCAATGGGATTGGCAGATATTGATGCTGTCAAAGCAGCAACGATGGCGAGGACGAAGGAAAAATGCATGATTTGTGAGGATGGGATATAGGATCAAATAAATCTGAAGGGGACGGTAGCTTTTATGTGCTGGAAATATGGTGGATCCTTGCTCACGTGTTCCTAAGGTCTTGAGCTGTTATTTCAGGCACGTTTATACGGACGGTCCCACCGCAATTTAGTGCATCAAGAACGATTATACCTTTGAACTGCGTATACCAACCTTCCAAAATATCATGTCGTGTCACTCAACACTTTTAATTTTAATTTTTCATCAATGTCCAGTCATGTCTTACTCCATTCGATCGTTAACCACTGGTGGAATGTCATGCAAATCGTGGCACTAGTCTCGGTTTCAGAGGGCGTGGCTACTTTGATGCGGTTTTGCCGCGGTCGTGACGTAGTCTCCCCCAGCCAGACCAATCGAAGGAAGACAATCGTTCCCTCGTATTGACGCGGCTGCAACGTAAGTAACAACCCATACAAATCCCATCCATAGTTTCAAAAGCGAGCAACTCCATTTGCCAGCACGACGTAGGCGTACCATACTGGACTGGAGTAAGAAAATTCACTGGGCTTCGAAGCAGACTGAGTGCAGCGGCACGGACTCGGCATGATTTCTGTTTCAAGACAGACGAACGCAGTTCAGCTCATTCACACCTCGTATATTGAGGAAGTAAACTGAGTGAAATAAACAGCAGATTGAGTGGGGCTAATGGAGTATGATCAGGGTGTGATGTGGGCAGCAGTACCGAGGTGAGATACATGAAATTCAGCGACGTAGCATGCGTGAAGCCTGGCGATCGTAACGCGGCACTAAGCAACGGTGATGTGGCACAGAAAAACACGGACGCGGCGTGGCATGGATGAGGTTTGATGCGGAATGGGTGTGGCTTGACGCAGCATGAACAAGGCTTGATGCAGTATGGGTCGGGAATGAGATGGTACTGAGTCACAGGTTGCATGTGGCTTGAGGCGGGATAGGTCAGGTTTAACGCAGCCATCAGTAACGCTCGCACTTGTTTTTGTTATGCATTTATGCACGGCAAAACTCCAGACCATACCTTTGGCACCTCATCACAAGCTGCATGTAACTCAACACGCCCTTCTGCGTTGGCATGAGTAGTCGAGCATTAGAGATCCTCTCTAGTATGAGAGATGAAACCCTGCGGTGCCCGCCATATAGATGCCTCATCTGCAAATTAGCACTGGCGTTGAAGAGGGTGGAAGCATTGATGCCACCCATTCGGTGGAGCAGGAGCCAGCGGCCTAAGCCAAGAGCAAGGCAAGCAGCTACGATGATGATAATAAGCTACGAACATGCTGGACCTTGGTCTACATGCTGACTAAGCTGTGAAAAAGGCAATAGAGACCCCGAATGCGTAGTCCCTGCCTTGGAACCCCTAGTCCATCGGGATTGACGAAGTCACCAGATTCGTTGCAGATGGGCGCACATAGTGCCTTCGAGGGAACTGTTAGAAGGTCGACTCATAGCGCAGCACTCAAGCATTGTCGTCGAGCGACGAAAAGCTTCGCTGAAGACTCTAGAGCAGCAGAGAGAATACGAAAACTAGGTAATTGGAGCGCAAGGGTACGTACCAGGGTAAGCTTCACGTACAACTTGAAAAGAGAATCCAAGATCAACGGCTCGTGAAACCGCGCCAGATGAAAGCAATACGACATCCAACTATATACCATATTGATATGAAATGATTTGTCCATTTGAACGGCATTGTATTCATCACGCATGAAGCATAGTTGAGTGCCAAGGCCTCCTTCGTACAGTCAATGACGCCATCCTTAAAGTCCGTGAAGGTCGGAGGACATATAAAGTGGCCCACCTTTAAGCCTGGATCCTTATATATTAGGCTTTCATATAGTGCATGGCAGAGAAAGGAAGCAAAGGACCTGAGCGACACGGATGAAGGATGGGCTGAGCCAGTGAGGGGAATGACAGTGGGAGGGGTGGGGATATGGAGATTGTGGCTGAAGTTGAGGTGAGATCCAGTGAGCTAGCTATTCGGAACGATGGATGTTGGTATTCATTCCACAGAGCGCTGAGACCCAATTTGGATGACTGACAGAGGGCAGCAGGAGAGCTGCACTGAAGAAGTTGGCAACCGGGTTGGGTCAATGCTTTAGATGGAGCGGATATGCGGCGTTCTACTTCTGCGAGAAAAACGAGAAAACCGTGCTCGGCCCACCTCCCATGTCTGAACTCGGTTCTGAGTCGCGGTCAACGCCCAGAAGGATCTCTCTGATTGTGATCGCAAAGAAGCCGGGCGGTTTCTTCACCCTACAATCAAAGGATACACGAAAGGAAATTTCCCCTCCCCTCGTGCATAGACTTGAAGTGGTTTAGGGCCGGGTCTATCGCGTTGATGGTCGCGGTCCAAGCCCACGTCAAAGTACCTTTTGCTCTATCTCATTTAACTGAGGGCAATGTCGAATCAAACCCGTCACCATCGTTCCCCATAGCTTTCACAATGACATCTGCTCCTGCGAGCACAGCAGCCTTTTCACCTCCCCCCAATGAAGAGAGGAACCATTAATTAGACCACAGAAAAGTACCCGCTAGGTGGGAGAACTTACCCAGTACACTTCTCTCTACTGACGGTTTTGTGGGGAGGTGCGACAGTTCCTGTTCCCATCCATCGTTCCTCACTCACCTCGTTTGACTTACGAACTCAGGGAACGATTCGCTAAGCTCGAACGCCTCCTCAAAAAATCCTTTACGGACTCGAAGTTGCTAGGAGCACAGAATGGACAAGAAAAGATGCACGCTCGCAATCCGAGCTGCAGCCTTCAAAGTCAAAGCCCGAGTCTTCACGCAAACATCTTCCAAGACGTGGAAATAAACGCGTACACGTCGAGTCGAATGACGAAGAGGCGATTCCAGACAGATTCCTGGAACGGTTGGAGTTGAGGGGGAGAACAGCTCGCACCCTCAGCCTGGGCCTTGTATTAGTCACTGGGGTAACATTGAAGCATTATCAGTCGGAGGGGGTGGAGTAGATGGTTGGTTGGTTTGGAAGAACAAACTTTCTGGGATTCTCGGTAATTCCTTGACTTCTAATGATCATGTTCAAGGTTCTCAAGTAGATACTGTAGTGGACGAGATGGGTCTATGCGAGGTAATATCGCTCATGAATGAAGCTTCAACGGATAAACTTCGTAGACTTTGCAAACGATCGTGTTCAACGAACACCTACGCAGGCTCGGTCATTGCCAGCCCTTATCGTCTGCCCCTTGAGCGTCCTTCATAACCGGATAGAGGAATAAATTTGCACCTGCTGTAAGTCTACTACGCTTCGTCGAACCATCATGCAAGCCCCGGACGCTTCAGAACCCACCGATGAAGATGTCATCATCAAGAAGCGACGCAATCAAAAGGGAAGGGCAAGAATGCACCCGACCGTAAGGTTCCTGCGTCGAAGCGTAAAGCAAAAGGTCAAACCGTCAGATGCGCGGATGCGGAGGACAGTTGACAGGCAGATGAAGACGACGGAATACCTCGAAAATCGAATACGACACCCTATACCCTCTATATATCTCCATAAATCGTCTTACTTTCGCGGTCGTCCCACCTACTCAATGATCCTGACAGACCGCGTACATCTTTCCATATACAATTGAGGTTATATGAACTCAAAACCTTGACGCAGGAGATCAAGAAATACCCGAGGGCAGAACACCACTACACGTAAGTTGCTTTTCAGCACTGCAATGTCTTGCTTACTCATGTTCCGCAGAATAATCAGACGTGTGGTCTTCGTTGAATTTCATACTGTCTGATATTTTTCATGATATGGACACATTGAAGCAATTGTTCGTTGTCGCTGTTCTTGCAGTATCAGTGATTGGCTTATGGTAGAGCCAGGTTCAACGTCGGAACCATGCAATCTCGGCTTTTGCACGAGGAGTCATCTCAATTGATCGGCGCTCTTCATGAGATCTTGAAGCCTTTCCTCCTTCGAAGGCCAAGGCGGATGTCGAAGGTCTCCTCCCGCCCAAAAATGAACATGTTCTGTATGCTCCCTCGGCATGGGTCAACACGATTTGTACGACAATACTTTTAACGGGCCGCTGTACTCCTTACATCAGGAAAATCACAGATGACTTAAACTGTCTTTTTGAATATTTTATGGTAATATAAGCCGAAAAAAGAGCTCGCATCCCACAAGACGCGTTAAGGCCACACGTTTTCTTAAATTGTCTTGATCCGACTTTTTGGACGCTGCACAAGACGAACGGAATTATATGCGAACTACAGGTCACCTTCTTAATGTCTGCCTTGTCAGTGTCGACTCTCGAGCAGTCATTTTCTCTCCCCATTCCGTCTCAGAGCAATTAAAATAAGTCTCTGCTATACCTATCCACTTCTTTCACGCCTATATGCTCTCGAGGACATCGAAGCTAGCAGTTCTGTTGGATCTGTTGGATCCGAGTCCTCCAACTTGCATCGACTTTCCGACTCACCGAGTCATGACCTTAGACCTACTCCAACAAGTGCCGTTTTTGGATCTTGAGCTTTTACAATTCGACAACATCAATTTTCACCATCTAATGGGGTCGTGATAAACCTCAGCGGCTTGGTACAGACCAAAGATGCAACCATGAAGCCAGTAAACGGCGCCTATGACTGGAGGAGTCGTGGTGCCATTGACAGCTTCTGTATTCAAGCTCACAACGAGACTACAAAACTGCGTTGTGAGTACTTCCATCATGCTATGTATTCAAGTGTTCCAGATTTCCTCTATTCCAAGATTTACATTGCTCGAGCGGCAGTGAAAATTGTTCAAAAGCAAGCATATTGATCAACTCAGCAAGAAACCACTAGTAAGTCCCGAATCGTGCCATCAACCACACCGCACCGATGCGAAAGCAGAAACACGACTCACTGTAGTTCATTATCGCGATATCCCACTCACTCATCAATACATTCCCAGAAGAACTAGCACACCGATGAGTCATGTGGTTAAATCCAGGATGAAAACTCACTGGCGAGGTACTGCCAACCCGGTATATCTTCTCACATTTCTGCCCAGCGCAGCACGTCACTGGATTGTCGCAATATGAGGGACATCTACTATTGCTGTCAAGGGGACTGGCAGATATTGACGCTGTCAACGCAGCAACAATGGCGAGGACGAAGGAGAAACGCATCGTTTGTGAGGATGTGATATGGGATCAAATAAATCTGAAAGGGACAGTCGGACGGCTGACTTCTATATGCTGAATATTGTTCTGGCAGAACTTCGTGGCGATGTAGGAAGAGCCTATCTTCCAGGAAATATATCTGATCCTTCCTCACATGTTCCTAAGAACTTGAGAACACTACCGCGGGCATTATTGTGCAGCGTGGATATCAGTCTTGATGGGGTCGGGTGGAAATGACGCGGCACTACTACACATGTTATGTCGCTCGAAAGTTCCATCTGCGTACAGACTCTTATAGGGCTCGAGTGCCGAAATGCACTTCTCACTACATTTACAGTGCTTGTCAGGCATGCTTTAAAGGTGTACTAAGCGGACGCAATTTCAATATGACCTCGATTCGTCAACCGAACTCATTATCTGCGACATAGTTGAAATATATCACCTGAAGGGTACGATCAGAGACGATATAAAATGCTGCGAGGGTGACCTGCGGTGCGGAGGGAAGGTGACGTTGGTATTGCCGCATTCCTATGCTTATCAACGAAACAGGGTGCTGTGTAGACTTGTACAGAATTGTGCAGCTCTGCCTGTCTTGCACCGATGGGCTTACGAGAGCGCTCAGGCTATTATCGACCCGAATGTGTCGAGCAATAACAAATTCTGGATGGAATGGCGAGCTTCTGGACACATCTATCGTGTTGTACCCATATTGCAACCTTGCCACGTTGATTGAGTTCACTTGGTAGCATGACAAGGAGAGCGCAGTACGTAGAACACGGACAAGGCTAATGCATCTAAAAACGCCAGGAGCCTTGGACACGACCCTGAACTTGCTTTCACTCGGCCGACACAATGGCCTTTAGACTGAGCTTCGATGTCCGTGATGTTTTTGATAGTCTTTTGAACAAGTCACTATCGGATACTTTGGAGAGGTCGAGAATACGGCCTAAGATATGCCGACAGTCAGGCTCCATACCCCATGCCTCGAGTGCCTTTCAAACGAGTGCAAGGGAGGACTGCACCATAAAGTCGCTAGGGTGGACAGCCATATCAGGCAAGCGCTTGATAACGCTCCGTCGTTCGCGGAAGGAATCGGCTTTTGTTGTGAGTTGATGAATACTTGAATCAGAGAGGTGTGCCCACCTTGGTGCTTTGAACCTTGACGTGGATTGCGGTCACAGGCAGCACATTCTTCCCTTTAATCGCCTGGCATAATCATATCAGCGCGTCGATAAGACAAGAGCCTCGGCAGAAACGTACCCATTCGAAACAGACACAGCCCTCACGATGAGTACTGGAATCATGTTGGTAAGTCTCTGGATTTACAAGGTCGCGGTATCGCCCTGAGCTAAAACCGTCGGACGATGGGACTCGGTGGGTAATGTCCGGCATCGAGTCGAGTTGAGTTTTGATGGATAAGTAAATACCTGCAGGTATGCGCCACTGGAAGGGACTTTAAGATTCCACCAATGACTGTGGATAGCGGAGCAGAAGAAAAAGACGAGCGACACTGTGGATGAAGGATGAGATGAGCCAGTGGTAAGCAGAATGAGCGGTACCAGGAAAATAAGACTGGGTGAAGTTCAGGCGAGTTCCGGCTGACGGGAATAATTCGATGACTAGTAGAGGGCAGCAGGAGAACCGAAGTGCTGAAGAAGTTGGCAACAAGGTTAGGAGCCCTTTAGGTGGAGCGGGTGGAGGCGGAGATATAGGACGTTGATGCTTGATAGAACACGCGGGAGGACAAAATGTTCAAGAGTGTGCATCATCGCACCGCATATCAAGGCAGTTGACAGACTAATCAGTGTGTGCAAAAGGCGTTACTCCAAGTTCAAACATTTACGGTCCAATATCGTCACGGTGTTGATGAAGGAATGGAACGTTTGGCAGTGCACTTGCTCGTAAAGCAGACCGCGGGGGAGTTCGAGACGATATGTGAGGGGGTTGCGTGATTGTATTGCTAGGACTGTGAATTGGATGTATGAGACGGAGAGGTGCAATTGGGGACGAACTTCGGGCATTTGGGTGGGCATTAGCGTCTGTCTTGGATTGATCGTGGAGTTGAAGATCGTAAAATGTGCGTTCTGGATGTATTGGGATTGGTGAATGAACATGGGCTATCAGAATATGCGGCGAGTTGAAGTCTATAAGAGTTTGATAGCTCGATAGATAAGCAAGTGTCCTCGAGAAATATGAGTAGACCTAGTGCTGGGCCCAACCCACCTAAAGCAAGTTCTCGTCGCGCTCACTGCCACTTTTTCTCTTTCACTCACAGGGCTGAATTGTATACATGCACAGTTGTGTGATGGTTCAATGTCATTGGAGACTTGCCTGATGAAGACACCGGGATGTGAATGGTGCAGCCCGCTCACCACGCCAACAATGCTCCCTACATCTCCATCATTCACATTGACACAATCTACCGTGCTGCGCACCTTATTCCTGTCTACGGCACTCAATTTGTTTCCCCCAACCTCCAACACTACCAGACCTATGATTCCTTCCACAAATTCTATGTCAACATTAGTGAGGAAACAAAGTACGAAAAGTAAGAACTTAGAAGTAAGCTGGTCTGGACTTGACGCGACGAAATTTGAAGGCACATTATGTAAGGAACATAAGGCTGGAAAAGGAATTGGTGGTTTTACTGATGCACTCCTCGAGAACCATGGCCCGAGATGGTCCCCGCCGCAAGAAGTGTTTCCCCTTCCTCAGGGAGACTCGTTCACAACCGCATTATGGTGCATTTGTTTCCATTACATCGTGCACGTATTTGTTGTCTCTGCAACGGGCTGCGACTGAATGACAAAAAGCAACTTGATATGCTTTTGAGGCCGCATTCGCTATTCGATGGCCACCACCAGTCTCCCGCACATCAACAACCACTGCTTCGGTTCCTTCCGCACCTTTTTTCCGATGATTCCATCGACTAAAGTTCACCAGCCACGTCAGCTCTCCCCAGCTTCGACGCATCATTCCGTGGAAACTCCCAGCATTCCTAACCCATCAGCATCGAGCCCCAATGCGCAGGACACGTCATCGGGTGTCAAAACGACGGAGATGCGAGCATCGTGAGTCACTCACGGGGTCATTCTTGACCCGTTCCAGCGTCACGGTTGAACATAAAGGAACGACTGTCTTCCTTCGATTGGTCTGGCTGGAGGAGACTACGTCACGGGCGTGTCGCGATCGCGTCAAAATAGCCACGCCATCTGAAACCGAGACTAGTGGATTCCATGTGGACTTGAAGTATTGCATGACATTCCAACGGTGGTTAACGAGTGGAGTAGGTTCTGTCGGCCTTGCCTACAATATGCATCTCCATCACTCAGGCTGTGTTTATTTTTATGTTTCGCATATTCTGGATTGTTTATCCGCTGACCCTCAGGCCTCAGGTTCTACTAGGTTCTGCCTACATTCTCGCCATGCAAGTAGAACGTTCGAGTTCTGTCCACAACACGATTTTCAGGGTCTAAAAGCGAGCCGGCTTCAACGTCCCCCCACCTCAGAAGATTCTCATTGACAAATCTCGTATAACCTCGCACACATAATGTGTTTCAGCATCTTATGTCTGTCAGTGCGTGCAGTAATCTCGAACCAGACTCTTACTGACCCTATCGGAGGAAATTTTGTAGTAGTAGTCGAGGTCCCCACGTCATCATCTTGACAAACTCAGTTACGATCGGACCGTAAAGCTACATACCCACGGAATTCTGCCAGTACAGTATCCAGCACATAAAAGCAAGTCATCTTCCTACCGTCTCTTTCAAATTTATTTGATCCCATATTACACCCTCACAAACAATGCGTTTCTCCTTCGTCTTCCTCATCGTTGCTGCATTGACAACATCAATATCTGCCAGTCCCATCGACAGCTTCAGTGGTGAATGTCCCTTATTTTGCTTCAAAACAAAATGTTGTCCTGGTCATGTATGCTGGCCGGAAGACGGGGGCTCTAGTGTGAGTATGAGTAGGTTGTGTCCTGGATTTAAACACATGACTCACTGGCATCATAGGTCATCTGGGAATGTATACATGACTGAGTGGCATTTCGCGACAGTGAACCACAGTGAGTCGTGTTTCTACTTTCGCATCGGTGCAGTATCATTGACGCGTGAGTTACTGGTGGTTTGTTGCTAAGTTGATCAACGTGCTTGCCTTTGAACAAATTTTACCGCCGCTCGAGCAATGTAGATCTTGGAATAGAGGAAACCTCGAACATCTGAATACATAGATGACTGAAATACTTACGACACAGCTTTGTAGTCTCGTTGTAAGCTTGAACATAGAAGCCGTCAATGACTCCTCCCGTCATAGGCGCTGTTTGCTGAGCCTCATGGATGTTTGGGCTGCACTGAGCCGCTGGGGTTTATCACGACTCCATTAGATGGTAATACATATAAAATACTTGTCGAATTGCGAAAGCTCAAACGGCACTTGTGGGTGGAGTAAGTCATGACCCGGAAAGTCGATGCGGGCTATAGGGGAGGACTCGGATCCAACAGAACTGCTAACTTCAATGTCCTCGAGAGCATCTAAGCGTGAAAGAATATAGCAGAGACTTATTTTGTATCGATCTGAGACAGAATGGAGATGAAAAAAGACTACTCGACACCGATGAGGCAGACGTTAAGAGTTTAACCTGGAGTTCCCATATACCCGTTGGAGCCTGATAACGTCCAAGATGCGAAGACAAGGAATGCAGAACTTGTTGAGAGAATAAGGAAAGGAGTGGCGTAGGTTAAGTTGGTCTTTATCCTATCCGATCTAATTTTGATAGCGCCTGCTTCAAGTCCGCTCGCGGTGAAACCGAATATCAATCGTTACGTAGCCCCTCCGGCGAGACAGGTAGGCATCCATAAATAATATCATGAACGCATGCCTCACTCGCTGGAGACGGAGTTTGTGTATAGCTTGGGCAGGTCCGATCGGCCAAACGCTTGAATACACAGAATATGGACGCAGTCTTGTAGTCTCGCTGTAAGCTTGAACATAGAAGCACTCGATGACACTACAACTCCTCCCGTCATAGGCGATATATCAAGGTTGTTCCGTTGGGGCCTATGATGTCCAACATCAAGGAGTTTGTACACACCGGACTTACATAAGTTGGAGAAAGGTCAGAAATGGAACGCCACGTCAGCAATATGCGCGGTAGCTTTGACGTACACGTCTGGTTGGACATGTCGGAACATTAATGCGTCTGTACCCGTCGCCCCTTTTCAATATTAGCCGCATCCTCTTGTTCAACTAGGACCCACACCGCGATGTCTCCAAACCCATTCCACAGAATGCACAATGCACATTGGTCAGCGTCCAGCTCCCAGACATCCTCTCCTCGTGCACTCCCATTGAATTGGGCGCAAACAGCGTCCAGTTGTTGGTCTGATTCTCAAGCGTCTGAGGCATGGCTGAGCGACGTAGGATTTACGCCTCGAGTTGGGAGGACTTAAAGTTGGACTGTGGGCTGCACTGTGTTATCCTGGCGCGGAGTTGACGGCGATTTCTTTTGAGAAGCTGGTTGGTGTATGACAAGCAGCAGGATGGTGCCGGTGAGGGCAAGCAGTTTTTTGATCTGTGAGTCCTCGAACTGTATTTTGTGTCCGACTTGGCTGACACCATGCGTTCAAGGATATCTGACAGGCTCAGCCGCATCGCCTATAAAAGCCCGCCTTGGTACATGCATTTTCACGTGCATATCGCGATGCAAGGCAGCGTTTACTGGATTATACTTGTATCCCGGATCTCTAGACTTATGTCGACCTTCGGGGTTTTAGGACAATCATTCACTTGATAGAGTGTGCGGAGGGATTGAATCTCCCGGAACGTGCTTCGTCGTACCACATACTCAAGAAGCCAATAGACCAGGTGTGTAATATCATGGCATGGTTGGAGGTACGTATCCGTGTGTATGAAATTCAACTGCTGCATACTGACGTCTATTCTAGGATGCTCTATCTTGTGCAAAAGGCGTAACAGCAACTTCACGTCTCAATATCGCCTCTCCCTTCATGACAGAACGGAATTGTTCGTTTGGGAGTGCACTTGCGCATGTGGGACGCCCGTGAAGCAGAGCGCGGATGCGTTCTCGGCTTCTAAGCGTTTATTCGCTGCGTGTGTGGACCCTGTAGCATCCCACGGCAACCGGGAAAGAATCCGTCGTTCTCTCCTGTAGAGAGTTAGCAGTTCTTCAGGAACAGTTTGGTGTTCGGTGATAACACTGGTATATCGATAATGCGCTTGTACGTTAGCGAGCGACACAATACGAGCGATAAGCGAGTAGCTGAGTACTGGAGCCCCTAAATCCTAAGGAGTAATGTATTTACTCCGCAACTTCCGGCGCCACATATTGTAGTCGAAGTTCGAATTGCACAACTGAACACATTCAGAGGTGAGGCGGCACTCAAGATTGGCAAGCGTCCCAGAGGAGGAACGGGGAATCCAGAGGATCAAAGGGGAGGCTAGGAAGAGAGGCTATCGTAGGTACGTACTATGAATAGAATCACCATCTCTCAGGTCTGCCACGAATTGAAAGGATAATCGATTCCTCCACAGAGCTCCAGTATCACATCAAACTTGTCCTCGATTGTATGGTCGATATTCCTCCGAGCATCGGCACAGTTGCAGAGCGTTTGGAATAACTGCGCACTATCTGTCATGTGACGTGCATGGACCCTCTTTGAGTGGAAGAAAGAGGTTCGCCTACCCATGTCTGATTTCTGCCAGACATATAGCTCGTAGAGGCGTATTCGCCAAGACGTCCTCTTCTGTAGGCATTCACAACAATTCTAGCTTGTCTCCAACTTGCGCGTACATAAACTCCATGGACAGTAGCAGCACGGACGGCTATCTACTCAGTGCCCCGGGGCTACAGTAATGTTGGGCATTCGATTTAACTGCAAGGGGACTTGACGCAGGCGCTATCAAGATTCTAGATCGGATGAGATAAAGACCGTCCAACCTCACTCCTTTCCTTATTCTCTCAGTAAGTTCTGCATTCCTTGCCTTCCCATGTTGGACATTATCGGGCCCGAACGAAAAGTGACAGTGAAATTTGTTCCGAAGCAAGCACACGTTGATCAACGAACTACTGGTAAATCACGCATTGTGCCATCAACCACACTGCACCGATGCGAAAGCAGAAAAACGACTCACTGTAGTTCACTGTCGCGACATGTCACTCACTCTTTCACACATTCCCAGTAGACCTACCACGCCTGTGAGTCATGTGATTAAATCCAGGACACAAACTCACATAACTACCGCCGCCGTCATCCCAAAACCCGTACTTCTTCTCACATTTCTGCCCAGCGCAGCACTTTACCTCAGAGCAAAGTATGGGACAATCATCACTGCGGCTGTCAACGGGACTGGTAGATATTGATGCTATCAAAGCAGCAACGACGAGGACGAAGGAGAAACGCATTGTCTGTGAGGATGTGATGTGGGATCAAATAAATCTGAAGGGGACGGTAGGGGCTTTTATGTGCTGGAAATATAATTGATCCTTGCTTGCATGTTCCTAAGATCCTGAGCTCTTAGTTCACGCACGTTTATACGGATGGTCTGACCGCAACTTAGTGCGTCAAGAGGGAGTCAGGTGCTGTAACGTGCCTGTGACGCGGCACTACTATGTCCAGATTATACCTTTGAATTGTGTATACTAACGTTCAAATATCATGTTAGGTCGCTCGAAATACTTTCAATTTCATTGTTCATAAATGTCGATCTGCATCCCACTCCACTCGATCGTTACAGCCGTTTGCATATGTAATGGTACTGGCGCCTCGATGTAAAATGAAAGATGACATAGACCGAAAAAAGACTTAGCGTAAATTTTACAAGAGTTGCATACCACAATCATCAATATCATGGGCAACAGAAAGATCTCGTCCGATTTGAAGCTCGCAGCTATTCGTCTGCATGAACAAGGAATTCTTAGACTCTGCGAGATCCTCGACTGTGTTGGCTTCTCCCGCATGTCATTTTATAGAATCAAGAAGCTCTACAACGAGACTGGCAATGTTGTTAAGCTAAGGGGCTAATACACTGGTCGTCCACGCGTTTTCAATCTCGAAGACCTCCATTTTGCCCCCGATCCAAATGCTGTTGATGACCCTGAGCTATCGGAATCGGAAGATGTTGATGAGATGTCAAGGACGCTGCCATCGTCATCCGAGCTATCGGAGTCATTGATGAACTCTGCACTTTTGAATGTCTTCGGGTCACAACCCATGTCGTATTAGATTCAGAAGCTGAGATCTGAGACGTCACGGACTCACGGTACTACAACTCAAGCCTTCAAAATATCATCAAGTCCTTTTGTGGTCTATGTTATCAGTTGTTTTACATTGAGGTGCCAGTACCATTACATTTGCAAATAGCTGTAATCGCTGTTGGAATGTCATGCAATACTTCAAGTTCAGATGGCATCGTGGCACTAGTCTCGGTTCCAGAGGGCGTGGCTATTTTGACGCTGTCCTAGCGCACCCGTGACGTAGTCTCCTCCAGCCAGACCAATCAATGGAAGACAGTCATTAACCTGTGACGCGCCGCCTTGACGTACGTGGCACTTCCAGCCGCGTCAAAGCTGAGCAAAGCTGCCACTCTCGATATTAGTCTTTGCACTTACGGCTTACAGTCCCAGCTAGTCTGCAACAATCGCACTACATTCCCTACTCTTTTATGACCATTGCTACGTGGCTTTAAATTACGAGGCATCAATGCAGATGAGCATGTGTCTACTTACAGTACTAGTGACTGAAGCGGCACATTTATGTTCAAATTACTTTCCTCTGGAGACGTTGCACCCCTCATTAACTCTGTTAGTATTCAACCAGTACGATAGACAGAAATTATACCCAAGTATTGTTTGCATCTACACGGTGCTGGACATTGCATGATGCATCTTGACACAGTGGCAACAAATCCACTCGGCCAGAATAAGTCACGTGCTGCAAAAGAAAGATTGCTATAGGTTTTCTGATGCCAGCTTGCAATTTAGTATGATCAGGATGTGATGCGGGCAGCAGTACTGGCGTGAGATACATGAAGCTCAGCGACGTGGCATGTGTGAGGCCTGACGGTCGTGACGTGGCACAGAAAAACATGGATGCGGCACGTATAAGGCTCGACGCGGCATGGGTATGGCTTGACGCAGGATCATCAAGGCTTGATGAAGTAAGGGTTGGGCTTGAAATGGTACTGAGTCACAGGTTGCATGTGGCTCGACGTGGCATAGGTATATTTTGATCAGTGAACTCACGCGTCGCTCGCTCCTACCTGTGTTATTTACGCTCGGATCCACTCATTCTCTCGTCGTTCCTGGTAGACGATTCGGAGTCCAACATTCCACGCCATTTTGCATTGGCATGAGTAGTCTCTATAAAAGATGAAACCCTGCGGTGCCCGGCATATACACACCCCATCTGCAAATTAGCACTGAGATTGAAAAGGATGGAAGCATTGACTCCACCCATTCGGCATTGACGAAGTCACCAGATTTGATGGACGCACGCCTTCGAGGGAACTGTGGGAAGGTCGACTCATAGCGCGGCACTCGAGCATGTCCACAAGCATTGTTGTTGTCGAGCAACGGATGGCTTTGCTGAAGACTCTAGAGCAGCTGAGAGAATGCGGAAACTAGATAATTGGAGCACAAGGGTACGTACCAGAGTAGTAAAACAACTTGAAGTACAATTTGAAAAGAGAATATCGTGAAACCGTACTAGATGAAAGAAATAATACACACCAACATAAATGAAAATGATTATCTGCTCGAACAGCACTGTATTCATCGCGGCACATGTACCATGGTTGAGCGCCGACCACCTTCGTACGTACATCCTCCTTCAAATCCTTGAACATTAGATATATAAAGGATGATCAGGCGGCCTTGCGGACGGCGTCACAGAACAGAGTGTGTGGAGACAACATCTTGAAGATCGTTTCAAATATACCTTGGAAGCATACTCACATGAGGTCGATGAGAGCAGGAGGGAGGTCGGGATGGACGACCGGATATTGGTCCAAACCCAACTGGAAATGCTCCACAGCGCTGTTCAGGAGAGGCTCCCTCGACCATTATGTACTCGGAAATTCTTAACTACAGTTTTCATTCTGTCAGAAAAAGCCAATAGCACAGAGGCTGGTCACTCACATCAAATAGTCCGCCATCGTCGTTTTTGCAAGTATACAGAGAAACGGCCTTCAGCGTGAGAGAAAGATAGACGCTTCAAATGAGCGGGGAAGGACGAATCTAAGACCAATGTGATATCGATCAATTTGAACAGATTACTCACCGAAAAGCTCATCTCCCTGATCAAGGAGCTCATTTCATGGTGTTTCCACCAAGTTCTCCATGCCCTAGTATTCAGCAGAGCCCGAAGGACGCCCTGAACTTTTATGATAATCTAAGTAGCGCATGAGGCGATCTGAAAATGCACGATAAGTACTGGAATCAGGTCCACAAGGCCCTGGAAAGCTTTACGATGTCACGGTATCGCCTCAAACTAAGAACTGTCGGACGAGTCAGATGGCTGATTCCTAGCATAACTTCGAGTCAAGTTTAATAGATAGGTAAATGCTTGCGGGGATGTTCCAGGAAGAGAGTCCCTTCCGTTGTGACTGTGGATAGAGCGTGAATATCATGAAACGAATGCAAGGACACATCAGTAGTGAGTGGAATGAGCGGTACCAGGATAAGAAGGGATGGAGACTGTGGATGAAGTTGAGGTGAGATCTGCAGGTGGTCGAAACGATAGATGTTGATTTTCATTCCACAGAGCGCTGAGACAAAAATTCGATGACTGAGAGAGGGTAGCAGGAGAGCCGTACTGAGGAAGTTGGCAACATGGTTAGGAATGCTTTAGCTATGAAGCGGGTGGAGTGGCGGGACAAGCGTGAGTAATATTGAAGGGATGCTTGATAGAGAAGGATTTCGGAAGGTACTTAATTAATGGATGGATGCAGGCGCCAGCGCTATTTTTATGCACACTGGTGAGCCAAAATTAGCGATATTGTACACGCTGTGTAACTACAACTCGCAGGCCTCAACGTTTCAACCTTCGTGCTTTACCATCTAGTCGCTGTTATCCAAGCTCTGAATTGCTGCATCCTATTATAAGAAGAGGTACGTGCTTGACAGTAATGGTAGCAAGAACCTGCATTCACAGAGTTGATGCTATCCCCGAAGGTGTTTCGCTTTTGAAAATCGTTATCATCAAAGCCCAGGACTACTGGAACGCCGCAAGGGTATGTACCAGCCAGCTCGTAAATACCTTTAGTCAGGATTGTATACGATCTACAGGTAAATCCTGCACTCCCCTGTAAGGCCACGGATCAATGATGGCCCGAGATGGCACCCGCCGCAAGAAGCGTTTCCCCTTCCTCAAGAAAACTCGTTCAGATCCTCATCTGGTATGCTCTTTTTCCATTCCTTCGTCCACGTATTTGATGTCCCTTGCAGCCGTCTGAGACTGATCCTACACCACTTGGTCAATCCAGTCGAGGATGGGTTGCGAAGACCAAGGATTTTTTCACTCCAAGTGCTGGACGCACCCCGAGCCCTAATCCATCCCAGCATAATTCTGCCTCGATAGATGCACATCGTGCAAGAGAAGTGTGTAGCGATCAGTTAATGCTTATCGCAACTATCCTAACCCCTGATACAGGACTCTGCACAGCTCATGGCACCCTAAGGAGGGAACCGACAAGCTTCCAAGCATGACCTCTGCCCATGCTGATGTATCTTTGACAGACCCGCCTCCCGCCTCTCGAATGCGATCGAAACTGTGAGTGAGCGGTCTTGCGGATGCCTCAGTCCTTATGCAAGGATCCCTGTGCAGGGTTCCACCTCAAGTCAACTTTTGCCAGGACAGCCCCCAGCGGTATCGCGACGCAGATACTCAAACCGCGGAATCAAGGATCATATCATCCCTGGCGCCGAATCAAGTTGCGGTGATAGCGAGTTTCTTTAGCCTGTCTAATACAGAATATGCTATGACCAGGATTTCGCAACCCATGCGACTAGCAAGCCTGACTCGGAAGCGGTAGATGCAGCTCGCCTAGAAGCTCGAGAGGCTGTCTCTGAGTTAAAACCTGTTTTTGGGCCCGTGCAAGCTGTGTGTCGGGCATCAATAACGCAGGAGACCCGGTTGCTGTGGTCGACAACTTCGTCACCCCGTTGCTCGGGACGATTTCCAAGTTCAATTCCCTTGTTGATACGATAACGGAGGTATGGAATTTTTGTCACGCAGCGATGTGGTTATTAACGTTGCAGCACAGATCCATCCATATGCCAAGGCAGCGTGGGGTGTTTTGTCGGTTGTTTCTAAGGTATCCAGCTACAGTGTACCCAATATTTCCGACCGCATGCCTGACCAACATATATTTCTGACAGACAATCATCTCTCAGACAACTCGCGATGACTCTATCAGCCAGCTCCTTTCAAAAATGGATGAAGTCTACATATTTCTCACAGAGAACGATCTGGCGGCTATCACATCAATGAAAAGTGTCGTCGTGCGAATATGTCAGCAGACCCTCGAGTGTTCCTATTTCCTCCGTGATTACTCCAAGAGCAAGAATTTCTGTGAGCCGACAAACTACATTTGGTCGTCAGTGAGCTCACGCTAGCTGTTTTTGCAGGGTCCAGGCTCGGCAGAAACGTCGTATCGGAAACCGATGACACGGTGACAAGATACAACGCCGTGTTTGATGACCTCATGAAACAGTTTCGGGATAGGGCAGCACGAGATACGGTGGTGGTCGTGCACCGGATGTTGGAAGGCGTCCAGCAGTTGAGTAAGTGCTTGATGCAGTCGAATCTTCATTTTTTGACATCCGTGCTCCAGGTGAGCGTGGACCTGAGCGAGATGAAGGGGCAAAAGGAGCAGGATTGGACACTAGAGAAAGAAGTGTTTACCAGGGACGCGAGAGGACATCCTGGATGAGATCACCACTTGGATCAACGACACTGTGGATGATGCTCCCCGCGTATTCTGGCTCCATGGAAATGCTGGGACTGGGAAATCCGCCATCGCGCATACGATCGCAGATCGTTTCAGAGAGCTTGGACGCCTCGGGTCCTGTTTTTGCTTCGACCGTACTCAAGCAGTGCAACGACGCCATGAAAAGGTTTTCACAACAATCGCACGAGGTCTCGCTGATCGCGACAAGCAAATGCGACACGCAATAGCAGACATTGTCCATCACGACAATTCACTCACGACTACGCCTGACATCGTACAGCAGTGGAAAGAGTTGATCATGAAACCTGCGTCAAAGCTTTCGGGGGCGATGGTGGGACCTACTTTGATCGCCATCGAGGCATTGGACGAGAGCGGCGACGACGATACACGACAGCATCTTCTCCGAATCCTCGCTGGCAAACTCGATGAAGAAAGCTGCATAACCAATCTTCCTCATAATTTCCGCATCCTTCTCACATCGCGACCTCTACCAGACATCCACAATGCGTTGGGTGGAGTCAAACACGTGCGACAAAAGTCTATGGATAGCATTTCATCACGTTGACCGAGCATGACATACTGCGCTATGTCACAAACGAACTCTTAGATGTGGAGGGCATGCACGGCGACGGATT
Organism: Suillus paluster; assembly: GCF_016628075.1. Taxonomy (NCBI): domain Eukaryota; kingdom Fungi; phylum Basidiomycota; class Agaricomycetes; order Boletales; family Suillaceae; genus Suillus; species Suillus paluster. The sequence continues at coordinate 437 of NW_024537848.1, read as the reverse complement.
CTTGTCTTCTCTCGCGCGTAAATCTGGTGGCCTCTTTGAGTGGGCGCGTCTTGCTTGCGCATACATCAAGCGAGAGAATGACGCCGGGTTCACTGCCCACGAACGTTTTGAAGCCATCATGAGCCATCATAAAGATGATCAAGTCCCACTCCTCGACCAGATGTACGAGTTCACGTTGAAATCAATCTTTCCCCAGCACCAGCCGAAGCGCAGGAGCGTCTCACTCGGTTCCGTTCCGTGATGTCGCAGGTACTAGGAACACTGGAACCTCTCCCTCTTACTTCATTGCGCTTAATGAGGCGCCATTTCCCCGACGAGGGCAACCCGGACATTGTTGGTGCAATCGTAAAGCCCTTGGCCGCTCTACTGAGCGGGACCACTGATCCTTCTATCATGATCCGTCCGCTTCATGCATCCTTTCACGAATTTCTCACAGA
>NW_024537847.1:0-25650 GCF_016628075.1 Suillus paluster | reverse complement strand
TGTATGCGCGAAGGTGACTATATGCGCATGCTTCCACTCGTGCTGAGTATCCATCGGCTCTTTCAGTGAAGATTCCACCTTCCTACGGTTGGTTGTCTTTCTTATGTCACCTGTGATCGTATGCAATAACTTGTAAACAGACCAGTGAGCCACAGCATAAGTAAGGCAAAATAAACACACCATATTTCCTGCGTGTCAGACGCCTCGAGCGAGCGGCTGGCTTGGCCGGTTCGGTGTGCTACAACGGGACATATTAGAAAGCGAAGCTAGCGGCGCAGTGAAAGATGAAAACGTCGACGTTGCAGAGAATTCTGCGAAACAGTGGGGAGGGCCCGAGGGCTGGCGGTGCGGTGTGCAATGAGGCAATGAGGTGTGATGCTGGGGGCAGTCCTAGAAATGAGCACAGTACAAATGCGAAGTGGTTGGAGTGCGGGCAGAGTAAACCGCTTGGATTCGTCCTTGGCGCCAGATAAATTTGCTCAAATGCGGTTGACGGCTGCAGCATCAGCTACCGGTCTAACATCGGGGTTCGGTGCTGACAGAGTCTATGGTGATTTGACGGTGATGTTACTTATGACCAGAGAGTTGCCAGCCTAGTATAGACGTCGTTGTCTCGACAGGAGCTAGCAGGGAGACTAAGATTGCCTAGTCAACAGTTGTAGCACTTCAGTTTTGCCATTTGGCTCCATGGCCAGTCCGAGTCAACGCTTCAGCCGCTGGTACAAGTGGTACCACGAGTCAACCATGAGTAGCACTAGTAAGTACGAAGGACCGGACGACCGAAACACAAACTGAGGAGAGAATGGGCAAAAACCACAATACTTAGAATAAGATATGCGTTGGACAGGTAATGCCATCTGATGCATCTTGCTCAGAATCACAGTCCGCATCCTGCAGACACAAGAAATAATACAACACTAGCATGCGTAGATGCCGCAGGTGAAAGTAAAATACTATCGTCATCGCTCCTTCCGCTGAAGCGTCCCTGGTATCTTGCGTGGTGTCGCACCAACTCCGGACGGCAGCCCTGTCAGCCGCCGCTCGCCTGAAAATCCGCCACCTTCCTTTGCCCGCTGCACTTCTCGGACAGCCCGCCATGCAGCATCCCCAACTTTCGTTCCATATCTACTCGTGATAGCGCGCGGAAAAGATCTTGTTGGTCGACAGGTGGCGGTTGGTTTCAGCCCTTCTGTATCAGCGGTAGATGTGACGAAAGAGAAGAACTGAAGACCATATGAGGGCGCCCACAGTCTTCCACTGATGCGTATCGTCACCTGCACCCATGCTGACCACGAAGGAGGGATAGTTCCCCTGGTAGTATGTATGTCCTTTAAACAAGGTTGCCGTCTCGTCGTGTCCGAGCTGATAATAAGTCATGTGTGGTGAGCTGGAGGACTACCTTGACGAGGATGTCAAGATTGGTGTCGATATGGTAGTCGTCTACCAACCGAGGCAGAAGTTATGGCCGTAAATGAAAGATATGCACAACATAAAGCTGGAACGGTCGTGCGGCCAAGATTAGCCTTCCATGATTCGCTCCCTGCGACAATGGGTCTGACTGTAGTGGTCGAAGTCGTATTGGGACCTCTACTGGATGTGGGTTTGACTTCAATAAACCCACAAATCTGCCTCCATTTAACCCCATCATTCCCTACATCAATCTCGGGAGTCAGGGTCTCCAACGTTGGAGGCACTTCCGCGAGGACGAAGACGGGATTATTGTCAGGCAATGTCAGCAAAAGGTGATATTTTCGGCATCGGGTACGCGTTCGCCCCAGTACGACCACCTGTCGAAACTGCGATCGTGTCACCTCAGGCCGCTGCACCCTCGATCGTATGAAATATGTTTCGCTGTGAAATTCTATAACATGAGCGATGTCCAGCTTGTCCAAATGCATGCTCACCAGTTGTGGGTATAGACATTTTTCATCAACTCTGTCCTGTACATTTTCTGAAACTCACTCAAATCATCGCTTGCCCTGATGACGCTTCGATCGTTTGGATGACGGCGTCGATACTGGTGATGGACCACTTTTCGTAAGCCTTGATAAGTTCGGTGATTGGTATTCGACGTGACTGAGGAGATCCTGCTGATATACCACGCGGGAGCTGGCCATGAATGACGATGGCATTATAATTCGATCTTGCACCCTCTTGCGCTGGAGGACCAGAGACACATTCGGGTATCAAGTTCGTCAACTTCGATGTTGTGGTTGTGGTTAGTTCTCAATCGTGACCACGTACTCTGTGGGAAGCCCGGCACCGCTGGAAAGTCGATTGCTGGCTGATGGACGGAACACCCCGAAGTTTGGCCAACTTGAAAGGCCACAAGCTCAGAATTTGACTAAACAAGCTTCATTGACGAGATCTGACGAGGTTTAGGTGAGAGGTTTAGACTTGTTTTTTTTTCATCGGTAGAACTGCGATTCAGTGACTTCTGCCAATGGCCTGCGACCTGCTGCCGGCAATTGACATTGGCAGGATGGCAGGATTCTGCCAACAACACTTGTGGCCCATTGGTCGGAGCATTGAGACTCATCGTCGTATTTACGCCGGTTAGGACCGTTCATTTAGTTGTTTGTTAGTGTTAGCATCGGAAGGCATAGCCAAACAACACCAAAGACCTTCAACAACTCCATCACGTGCTGATGGACGGTGATGCGACTTCACACATCACATTAACGTTCGGTCATTTCTTTGAACATGTGGACAATTCTGAATTCATCGCGGACCGGTGCTTGCTTTCTTCCCGCCCATATAAAAATCCCACAAAATGTGGTAAAAATGAGATTTTTTGAACCCACCTGTTTCTTTCTGCGTGATGTGGCTACTGTCTACAGTTCTCCCTTGCGTTGCGTTGGCATCTGCAAAACATGCATTTGTGGCCCGTGGTGATAACGCTCCGTCTATATTGACGTTGTTTGGCCCAGCTTCACTCCCAACAGATGCGACTCCACCGTTAAACCCCGCACTGGCAAGCTTCAGTATTGAAACTGCCTTCTTTGAAGAATATATGGGAAATCGATCATATCCGAACAAACTCTCTCAGAATCTTTTTGAGAACCTAAAGGAGAGGACTGGCGTTCCAGCCGAAGTTCGCATTGGTGGCATCACCGCTGACTCGACATTCTGGGACCCTAATCAGGAGGCTGCTCTGTACAATTTCGTTGACGACACGGGTGCACTCATAAACACTACTCTTGGACCCCAATTTTGGAACTCTGTGAAGCTTTTGCCTGCAGGGACGAAGATCGTCATGACGCTCGTGGGTGTTTTTTTTTTTACTTAATCAAATGTTTGGGCGTCGGCATCTACTTAGCTGGTCTATGTAGGATCTAGAGAGCTTGACTTATACCGGAGCTCTTGATATGGCTGAGGCGGCATGGAAGGGCCTTGGCTCACGCCAAATCTCTCGCTTCGAAAGTAAGTATCCAGATTTTTTCACTGACGCCCCCCGGTCCGACCTTTCCTCCTCGTCTTCAGTAGGAAATGAACCAGATCAATATTACCTCGATCTTGACGCTCAGAATTATACCGCTATCTGGGAGGTAATCTTGTACTATTTTCGTACATTGATGGTGGGGTCTTACACGTTCTGTAATTAGCCGTGGACTGTCAATATCTCGAAGGCGCTAGGAATCAACTATCCCGAGTTCCAAGTCGGGGCGACCGTTATAGACCCTTTGTGGCCGTATAACACGCCACAAGCGAATGCGCAGTTTGACTGCGTCAGTGCTCTGGCTGCCGGGGCTAATGACGGACACACTGTCAAGACCTGCAGCGAGCACACATACCAGTACAGCGTGAGGGAACCTCCCGATTGATACACGTGCAGCCTAAAATAGCTTTCTTTACAGGTTTGTGACCCCACAAGGGCTGCTGTAGCTACGTTGAGCAACCTGGTAAGCTGTTGACCATCATTGCAACTATTAAATACAATCAGGATTTAGGTGAATCACACACGCTTGGCCGAGTAAGTTATACCTGCTGCTTTAACCACGCCACATTAACTCCAGCAGATATTTGGATCTTTGGCAGCCACGTATTCACAACGTTCGCGCCCAACTCGGACCCGATGCCTTTGTTATCGGTGAGTCAAGTTTAAGGTCGAACATTGAATGTATGTTCACTCAGAACGAAGGAGAATTCAATTCTGTCTCTTGCTCTGGACGGAACAATGTTAGCAACACGTTTGGTCAAGCCATGTGGCTGGTACGTTGATCAATGGAATACATATCGTGATATCCGAGCATTCTTGCAGCTAGACACGACCCTCTACGCGGCTTCGATCAACGTTTCACGGTACGTGACCAGGGTGCTTCGATGAACCTGCAGCTTAATCTTATCTCCAGGGTGTATGTGCATCAAGGTGGCCCCCTTGCATTGCAGAGCTCTACGCAGCTCAATCACGGCGGCTTCTCACTCTACAACCTCTGGTATGTTATCTCAGAATATGCGACTTCACGACATGGTTGAACTGACTTTGTGCATAGGTATCCCGTTGACAATCAGAACGGTCCTATCCAAGTGTTCCCGGCATATTCGGCTTACCTTTTTGTGACCGAGGCCATTGGTCATTCGAGATCACTGCGCCTTTCAAACATCTTCCCAGGACGACAGGCCAATGGATCATCGATTACAACCGCAGGCGGTGATCCCTCTGCTGGTCAGATCTCGGTGTACGGTTTCTGGGATGAAAAGTCGGCCAACAGCGATGGTTACCCATCTAAGCTCGCACTCCTAAACCTTGAGATGTACAACCAGACAGATTCATATCCTCGCCCCAACATCACAATCGATATATCTGCGTATTTGCCGAAGAAGATCCAGGATGTAATGGTCAAACGGCTAACAGCCCCAGGAGCTGATGTCATGTCATCCAACGTGACAACTTGGGCAGGGCAATCTTTTGCTTCTGGCGTCGCAGAAGGCGGTATTGTGGAGGAACAAATATACGATGCACAAGTGATGGTCGAAGCTTCCTCTGCTGCTTTGGTGTATTGGTAAATTGGTAAATGCAGTGTAGCATGTAAATTGCGCTCGTCATAGGTTTTGCTACAGAAGCGATCTGGTTATCATTAAGTATCTCCTGCCAGTGGGCGTCCAAGTACAACAAGGGATCCCTCGGGAGCGTACAGCATGACTCCATGACTTTCTATCACCGAATGGGCGCAGATGAGCGCCAGAGCGTGCACAAGGACTGAGAGCACACTGTGAGGACTGCTAGAGGCTGGCGCTGTTGTGACTTTAATAAAGTTGCATCTGGTGACATTTCCTGCGGCACTATCGAAGGCGCCTACGAATGAGTTGATATCATTCATCATTGGAGGTTGAATGCAGCCTTGCCAGACTCACTGAAGGAGAGGAATAGTTAAACTTGCCATATGTTTAGGTTTGTCGAGTTGGCATAGCTGTGAGCGGAGGACAGAGGAGGAGCCAGACAAGCCTTCCTAGGATTGGGTGACTTCGGGGTCTGTACAGACCTGGAGACTGGCAATGTGTGTACGTCTGGCAAATGAACTGATGCGGACATCACAAATGAGACTAATCGATCCAGGAAACGCTATGAAAGAGGCCTGCAACCACTCTTCCTTGTTCCACGTATTTCGCACTCAGAGCTGCGGTAACTCTCGCTCGGTTGAAGTCTGTAGCCAGTCTTTCACTCCTTGTGTCTGCAGCCAGGCATGTTCATCGAGGATTGTAAATCTGAACTACATATGATCTCCCCGGACCCATTTAAGCTCTGGGGATCGTGGAGTTGTATGACTTAGCTCTGCCTGTATGGTGAGCTGAAGGACTACTTTGACGAGGATGTCAAGATCTGCATCGTTGTGACGACCCCTCGGTGGTCGTACCAACCGAGGCAGAAGTTGGGGTCGTAAATAAGGATACACAGAACATACAGCTGGAACGGTCGTGCGGTCAAGATTAGCCTTGCATACTTGGCTCCCTGCGACACGATTGGTCTGACTGTCGTGGTCGAGGTCGCATTAAGACCTTGGTTTGACTTCAATGAACCCACAAATCTGCCTCTATTTGACCCTATTACTCCCTGAATCAATTTCGGGGGTCAGAGGCGGCGACGTTGCAGCCTTTGACTCTAGTGAGTACTTCGGCGTGAATAAAGTTTATTGCCAAGAAATGTTTTCAGCATCGGGGACGCATTCGCCCAGTGCGACCACCTGTCGAAACTGCGATTCTTTATATCCTGTCACCTCTGCCGCTGCACCTCAATATTTCAAATATATGCTCACCAGTTGTGGATGTAGATGGTTTTCATCCGTATATTTTGCTGAAACTCGCTCGAACCATCGCTTGCCTTGATGGACGCTTCGATTGTTTGGATGACGACGTCAACATTGGTGATATACCACTTTTCGTAAGCCCTCATAAGTTCCGGTGATTGGTATTCGACGCGTCCGATGAGATCCTATTAATATGCCGCGCCACAGGTGTCTCCTGAGCTGGCCATGAATGATAACGATATTTCTGTGTGGATTCACAATGACGCTTAAGAGACCTTGGGCTGGAGGGCGAGAGAGATATTTGAGCATCAAGTCCGTCAGCTTGAATGTTGTAGTTGTGGTTAGTTCTCATAATCGTGACCACGTACTCTGTAGTAAGCCCGGTACCCTGTCGCTGAATAGGTGATTGCTGGCCTGGGTATGTATGGAATCACCCCGATTTTTGGCCAACGAAGGAGCCTGAAATTCAAATTCAAAGTCGACTTTGACACAATTGCACAATTACAAGCCACCCTTGAATTTGAATTAGGTTTATATAAACGAGTTACCTGCAAGACCACGTCCATAGTACAGGTTACCGAACGCAAAGTACAATGACAACGATAGAGCGGTGCAGACCAAACCTCTGATGATCGCTGACTAAGCTATACAAACACCAGCAAACACCTGCCTCTTTGCAGCTCTATCAAACCGTTGAATTCCAGTTCCCTCCCCACCACCTCTTAATCCTCTCCCCGCCCCATTCCTGATACTCCTCCGCTGTTACACCCACGTGATGGAACTCATCCGTGTTCGCAAAAGATGCCATACCCTTCCAAGCATCGAGCGATGGGTCCGCCGCCCGTACAATATCCCCCAAGTGCATATCGGGTGGCAGAATCGGACGAAGCGTTCCATAAAGTCTTTCTGGGAGCCCAGGGAACTGCGATGGACCTCCTGTAACGAATACGTTCTACAGTTTGCATGAGTAGGAGTCGGAAGGACGGAAAGACAAGAAACGAACCCTCACAAGCCTGGCTTTCTCGGATTCTGAGAATCTTGACAGGATACTTTGAAGAACTTCACCGAGGCCAGCAGAATCAACACCCGCCATTCCCGGCGAGAAGTATGTTTCGCACACGCGCCATCGTTCTGTGTTCAGATGTATTCGCGCGTTTCCTGTCATTGGTTCCTGTAAGTAGCTGTTTGTCGAATAGATAGAAGTTAATACAACCTTCGATGTCGCCCTCCTCATACTGTGGTCTCAGCGCAGATATAAGCGCAGACCGCTGGGATGTTATCGACGCGTGCGTGTGCTGCGTCGTGAATGTCGGGTCATGCATGAGGAGCTTGCTCTCGATCATCCGGAGTTGGTTGAATTCTTCCTCCTCATCTGAGGATACAGCCGCAGTGTTCTGTTGCAGAAAGCAATGTCAGATAATATCGCGCCTAGGAACAAATTACGACATACCAGTTTACGATAAATCTGCCAGTCCTCGTCATCCGCTCCAAACATGTCCTCTTAACGCTATATTAATAAAGACCATCAGAGGAATTGCAAACACTTGCCTGCACCCGCTTTCCGTTTCTTCTTCGAAACGCGTTCGTCGGCAGCTAGAGAAGCGATATTCTTCATTCTAGCTTGTGCAGCTGCGCTCTTCCGATCTGACAAGGCAGCTTTCCGACGTCCTCGCTCCTTCATCTTGTTCATGATGGTCTATCATTCCAAATGCTCAGCAAGAGCATCAAAGCAGACAGGCAGCAAGCAACACACCTCTTGTTCACGGCGCAGTCTAGTTGCCCACTCATCAAAGTTATTCTCCCGTTCATCCTCCTCTCGTTTCTCCTCAGCTTCTTTCTCCTCTCGTTCTTTCTCCTTCTCTCGTCTCGCACGCGCTCTTGCGTCAAAACCAGCCTTCATAAGTTTCTGCTTCTTCTTTTCTTTTATCCCTTCTTCGTCGAGCTGTGGAATGGTAAACCCAATGTCGCGTCGCCTTCAATCATTGCGAGACTTACGTCGGCATCAGGAACATCAATGAGAGGAAATGAAGGTTCTTCCTAAAATCACGAGTTAAAGAGAAGAAATATCAATGACGATGCTCCATGCTTACAATGACATCGTCTTGCCCATCAGGATCCTTCTTGCGAGCGCGCTTCACGTCAAGCTCGAGCTTCTTGATGGTTTCATCGAGGGCAGCATCATCATCAAAGCCCTCGGTTTGAAGTGTGTTCTGTAGGGGAAAATGAGCAGCATGCCCAGTCAGATGTTATTCTTGTCGCACCGTCCACTCGCGCTTATTCTCGCTCTTGCCTTCCTTCAAATTTGTAAGGTACTGTAAATCATTCTCCTTCTTCGCCAACTAAAAACCCAAAAACTTAATTGAAACCCTTATTTTTCGTCGCAGGAAGGGGGACGAACCTTCTCCATCCGGCTCTTCGCAGCCATCTCTTGAAGCTTCTTTCCCTGTTCTTTTCGTTTTTCCGATATCCTCGTCAGTTCCTCTTCGGTCTTTTCTTCAACAACAGGTATTGCAAAAGGGAACTGAATGATGCGCTCTGCAGCGCGCATGTTTGCAGGCATTTTGAGGGAACGGAGGACAGCAGGGTAGTCGGTGGCGAAGGAGCAGAAATTATGCAGCATCCACTACACGAGGTTAATAACTAGGAGGATCGTTTAGACAAACGGATGAACATACACTTGCTTGTGCAGAAGTCACACGAGTCGGGAAGCTGGAGTATTTGAGTTGGATGAGCTTCAGGAGATACTCCGTGGATTGCTGTGTGCCCCATGGTATTCTACAAAGTACGATCAACGCGCGATCCCGTAGCTCAAGGAATACTGACCGTTTGGCGTGACTGAGCACGCCCTTCCCGTTGAGAATGGGGATAACAGATGTGGAGGCCGTGTTGAATGAGATCACAAGGCCGTCAGCAGCGAACGGGCTGGCGGATGTGGGTTTGCTATTTTGATAAAATGACATCACGGAATCGATACAGTAAGTGAGTGAAGGAACTGAATATTGCTCAAACATGAGCTCAGAGGTCACTATGGACTTTGTTCAGTGAGGCAGATAAGATCGCATGGGCTTATGGACGTACATGCTCTTGAATGCAGTGGTGAGCAGAGTCTCTCTGTCATGAGTACGGGGTGGTCTATGCCCTCTGCATCGATTCCCAGCCTCACAAACGCGTAGTCCAATGCGTTTTCCTACCTCACCCATCCTCAGCGCCACCACGCGTACCAGTAATACAAGAAACGCACCATTGCATCAAAATTCAACAACACATCCCCTTCCCAAGGTGTCTTTGCCTGGCTCTTTGCACCACTCTCTGCATCGATTGCGTCGCCAAAAAGTAACAGCGACTGATTGAACTTGCGTTCCTTGTACTTGGCGATGACATTAGGAGAGGAGTGGGGGGAGGCGGAGGTACTGAATCCAAAACGCAAGTTTGAGGAGCCATTGTCTATGATAAGAGGGACACGTTCGGACTGAAAATGATCGTAGGAATCGGGAGGTGTGATGCTCGGGAGATTTGTTGTCGGGACATAGAATGTGTTACTCGTTTCAGCTTCAGTCATCGAATCACTGTTTTCAAGGTGCAGTCTACAGTTAACAATTACACAGCGGATGAAGGTAGCTCGTGGGCCAGTCGTGTTCGAAAGCGCAAAACTGAACAATTGCAACTTACGATTACAAGCTGTCGCGCCAAGCAAGTGCCAAGTTGGTGTTGGCGCTTGCGGGCGTCTACTCTTTTAACTTGCAACACAACTCGTATATCTCTCGATTTTTAGTTCGCCTTTGCTTCGCCAACGATTTCTTCTGGCCAATATTGATGACAGTACTCCCCGCAGTCAGGCTTGTTATCCTCCAGGCTGCAGCTAGAACAACTAGTTTGACGAGAGCCCCCTCGTCTACCAGCTCAAGTCTAACTGACTTGGTCTCAAAACGTCACATCTTAGCCTTTGATATTTCGATCGTCGGTTAATGTATTCGTACGTCGTCTCTCGCTCTCAAGATAACCGTCGCTCATATTATTTATCACAGCACCATTGAACCCAACTAGTAATAGTATGTACTTGCTCGAGTTGCTCCATTCCTTCACACAGTTCAGGTCGCAATTCATCATCAGTTTTTACCAATTAATCCCAGAAACATTGCATCAGTATTTCTATCCCCTTCTCTTCTCGCTCTCTGCCCTCATTCGTGATCGTCGATCATTTGACTTGAAAGAAACTTGGGGGAGATCTCACGTCCCTGTCAAGGATGCTGAGCATGACTCCCCTGCACGCCAACCCATCGAAAAGCTTAGAAGGCATCCAGGTGGACCTTCTCAACTACATCTAAGGATTATTCAACGGCCGCAAGAAGTCAACCCACTTGGCTGCATGGCATGGCGGGCCTCGGAGTCTGCTATTGCGTTCATTGTAACCGAAAGGACGAGAGGTCTGTAAATGAGAGAGCAGGTGACGGGATCGTTCTTTTTTTTCTTATGCAAGCAAGTTTTTATTATTACTAATTTCCATCTAGATTCTATCAGCAGGGTTTTTACGAGAGCGATACCATTAAATAATCAACACTCCATCGACGGAGTGGTGAAGTTGAAGAGTGGAGATAAAAACTCATTGTACGACAGCCTGAAAATCAAGGTGTCTTCCTATGCAACATAGGGCTTTCACCAGATGGCTGGCCTCGATCAATCCAATCAGTGTTCGGTGAGTGACATGTTAACATACTCGTGTCAGCAGGGACGACTAATCTGAGTCGCGGCCTATCTGGCACATCTAAGCAGATCTAAGTTGCCGGTCACGTCGTTCACCGATATTCGGATTGCCCTCAAAAGCTCAACACTTAGCTTTTTATTCCGAGGAGCCCCGCGGCAGTTATGAACTCTGTACAATGTGACCTGTCGGACCAAACGAGGGCAGGAAGAGCATTCAAGTTTCCGTCTTCGCCACGACGTAACGTTTGCCAGTTCGGATGACGGCCAGGGCGACGTTGGCGTTTGCTTCCTCCCACGAAGTTATCCCGAAGCGGATGCCGCAGTTTCATGGCGCCAGGAGTGGGTCACTAAGTTAGTTTGGTCTCAAAGCTCCGGTAAAATAATCAACTACACTGCCAAGAACAGCGTCACATCGCACATCATAAGTACTTAGTGGAAGGGATGAATTCATAATCAAGGGTTGCCCATCCCAATGACAAGGACGGCTTCATCCGGAATTCCACAAATAATGTGAGCGAGATGCTAGATTGAATAAACGCGCTTCATTAGAAGGAACAACTATCTTCCGTCTTCTATAGGTCTGACTAGCGGAGGATAAGCCTTGATCATCAAAAGTAGAAGGTATCGATATGATATCTCTACGCCTTGCGTTCTGGAACTGGTTTACGCCCGGAAGTTGGCAGGTATTCTTTCTTCGTCTTGCTTTCGAAGGTCGAATAGTTCAATCGTTCCGGAAGTTCCGAACAGTTCTCAGCCTACTTCGCTCATGATGCAGCCACCCATTGATGAGTTTTAACAATAACGGTTAGTGTTTATTAACCTTGATACTACAATGGGGATGAACCATATCATATCGTGGATTTGGCTCACCCCCAACATCCGACTTTTTGACAGATATCTACAAAGAAGCGGTTGGTTCCGCAGGAGCAATTCGCGTGAGCGCCATATCTCGTCATGCGATGGTATTGACTTCCTGGACTACTACGTAGAGCATCACCGAGGCCTTCGTTTATTCCCTCAAGCACGTTTATTTTAGCTCTATGACCGGATGCCGCGCACAGTAAAATACTGTCTTTTGGCAATGAGAAGCCAGTGGCTAATACCATTTGGCGAAGACCGCGATGGCAACCCGTTCAAGCTTCATTACACAACGTTGTTGATTTGGAGGTAAGGTTTATTACCCGGCCCGCGGGAACTGCAGACTGATGGGGGTACGCACTACATCAGTGCATTTGGAGTCGGGACGGGAACACGAGGCTCCAGACTAGTTACTATTGTCCTACTCACTTTTGGCAATGGTCATAAATTGGATACAAAAAAAATAATACTACTGTGGAATCCCGGCGATCAAAGATATTCGCATTCGGTTCACAGGGAGGGCATGAAGTGGCCACTTCGCATAAACGACTAGATCCTGGAAAGGTGGCTTGGTCTGAGAGAGTCTCGATTCGAAGTCGGGAGACTGTTTGACCAGTTCGGTCTTGCTGGTATGTATCACATTTATTAAAATTTATGACTCAACCATGTCCTTAATCCAAGGGCACGCCAACGGGAGCGAGATCCGGCCAGCTCGTTGATATGTACTTGCCACTTAATGAGCACTTCAACTCAACTTATGAACCGATTTCTATCATTGTCGCCGCCCGAGCCGGCGGAGCCTCCAGTCACCTTAAAAGGCAGTAGGTTCCTCTCGATAATTTCAATTAAAGTTGCCGGGGTGCGGTTCAGGGTAAAACAGCCCGAACCCGAACTCACCCGTTCGCAACATATCAGTATCACCGAACCAGAACCACAGGCAACGGTTCGGTAGAGAACTGGTTCTATACAGTAATGGTTCTATACAGTACTGTTCAGGTTCAAACCGGTTCTAAACATTTTTTACTACTAAAAAGGTATTACACAGTGTGTAGTACTTCATCTGCAGCATCATCAAGCCACTGTGTTGTGAGTTGTTCATCCATGAGATACCCGCCCTCCTGAATATACTTCAGAAGCAAGTTGAGCTGTATCATGATGATACTGCCGCGAGAATCACAAATATTCGAGGACGTCGAAGACATTGTACCCAGCCCTGTGATGCAGTACTTAGCACTTGCCTTGGTCTAGAAAGGAAGGTCAATTCACTGAGATGTCGCTCTGGAATGCGGTATTGCCACGACCCACACTGCGGATGTTGCATAACTCGCTATAATGGGGAAGGTTATCCATTTCTTCGAAAGAGTAACTTTACAAGCTTGACTGTCATCTTCGGTCTTCATGGATGGTGTGCGGTCTGTAAACTGTAGTAATCAGTATAAGAGCACTGCCCAAAGAGCGGTGAATGCTGCTGAAAATATGTGATCATGATGAATGGCGAGTGATGCATCATGGCAGGGAAGCCATAGATATACCTGGTACACCGCGAGGAGAGCACAAGAGATGCGTGTGTAGGTCAGAGACATAGTAGTTACAGAATAAAATCTGACATACCATCATGATATGGTGCGCCATGGTGCGGTTATAGTTCGAACAGGTTCACGACGGTTCACATAACTTGCTCGACCCCCGAACCATGAACCTATCCGATGTTTGACTGGCTGAACCGAACCTAGACTGCACTGCACTGCACCAACGGTGCGGTTCAGGTTCGGGATCGGTTCAGGCAGTTCAGAACCGCACCACAGCAATTTTAATTTCAATTCGGGTGTCTCGTTCATGATTTCTCTTGCACGCTTTCACTTACGACTCCCCAGGAGATCGTCGATGCCGTTGCCTTCAACCCTGCCAATGGCCGCCAATGCCACTATGTACCCTACACCACCCGGGCAATTGACGGACAATTTTCATTTTCGCAAGGTATAGTTGAGGCTGCTGTCAGGCATCTACATATTTATCATTCGCTTCGTAGCTGTAGTTCTAGCATAGCAAGATTGCACTATCGTTGATCGTCGTTCGCTGGTAAGTCACGTTGGACTAATCTGGAGAGCGCTAAAATCCCGTGCGTTCCTCGCATTTGGGCGGCGCGGCCACTGATGTTCGGGGGACTTCCTAGCACTTCTACTTGATCTACGAAACGCTTGCAGCTTGAACTTAAGGCTCTGCTCATTCTAATTTTTTTGCTGCAACCATGTGACCATAAAATCAGGCTTACTGGGACATGGTGAAATTTGTGTAAACAGCAAAGCTCACTTGACAATGGCTCTCGTCGGAGATCGACGACGCGCGTTGTTGACGTGTTGCTGTGATGATTGCCCCACTGAATCTACTTGTCAGGGACGTCGCCCACGAGTTGCTATATTGAATCAAAGTTAAGACAAGCTGAAACTTGAAATTGCGCGTTACATGTCTCCACACACTGGTGAACAGGCCGCTTTTGGAGCTGCACAATAAGATCTCGCAAGCATATGCACGACAGCCATGGGAGATTAATTTGCAGGGGAATTTGGGCAGTTCGAGGAGGATGCAGCTCCGGCTGCAGCAGAGAGAATCGCGCCACTGGAATTGAGTTTCAACACGCGGTAGGGTAGCGAAGGGGAAGGGTACTGGTGGGAATTCGGAGATTCTATGTAGCTCGGACATATCTATTATCCATAACGTTTCGACTGAGTCCCTTCAGAAGTGATTCAATGGGATTAGGTAGGATTGAATTATTTAGCTTAGTGAAATGTTGGGATGGAACACGATGCGGCGATCTGGGGGTGATCTTGGTTCTCTTATGTAAGCCTATATCCAGCCTATCGGCGATCCGCAGTAGCGGGCGCTCAACTGAAAGGCTCCTGAATTAAACCTATGATAGGTATCCGCGAGACTGTACAGACTGACAAACTCTCAGAACCAGTTGCAAATTGAATGATTGTTCTCCCAGCCCTCGACAAATACCGGGAGGAGCTTAGTTTTATGACTAGTGCTAAATATAGCTGAAATGCAAACGAAGGGATTGTCGTGACGTAGTCATGAACGGGAAGGCGCGGAGTTTAAAGTTTGTAGTGTCTTTTAATAATTATTAATGTTCAGAACATTCAACATCCAGCATGTAATCAAATCACGATGGGCAGGGGGCCAGGGGCTTGTTTCTTGTTCAGATGTTAACTATTGAGCGCTGAACTCGGATCTCGGTGTGGGTAGCAAGCTTATCTGATCGAGAACTCTTGCGGACTCCCGCGGTCAGTGATCGGGATTTGTCTGTTGGGCGTTCTATAACTTTACTTGAAGCGCCCCTCGGAGCCCCCTTCTCCGCAACTCCTCCGCCTTTGGTTTGGACAGCTTTTAGAGCTTATGTACAGCAATTTCATATGTGTTTAATGCTGTGCTACCACATTCGTTCGCCGTGGTGTGCCATTTGTTCCACTTGGCTAGGGCTAAAGTTGAACGTTCATGCATCATGTTTCCCCTTCGACGGACATATAAGGACCGTTGGGTACCTATCATCTCCCAGATGAATTTACTCAATACCTGGCATCTGTAGGCCCCGGTATCCTATCCATCATTGCTTGTTCTCATTATCTTCTACAGTACAACTACGCCAAACCGACCCGTGGTCAACCAGGAAGTTCTCGACGACAACATTTATTGTCTTCGTCAACCCATCCATTCGCGCCAACGACGTCGTAAGGTTTTTCAGGCGATCCTTCTCTGTCGCACTGATCGTTCCGAAGATGCCACCTTCTAACCTACAGAGCTCAACAACATATCCCAATCATGGGTTCGCAGCGTCCCATCAGACTATGTCTGCCCCCTCCTCCTTCTTGCAAACGTATAACACCGTGACTAGTCATCCTGCTCAAACCAATTTTTCTGAACCGGGGATGCTAGACGGTCCATCGGTGAGCCCTGGTTACAGCTGCTACAACTTCACCTGTGGGCAACACTCAACAATGTCTGTTTCCGCGTCCCCCTAGGCCTTGGCCATACTGCAACCACAAAGTATTTACTTGGCCTACCCTACCACCCCGAATATCCTTACATCGGACTCAAATCATGGCACCTGGCATAACTCACCATCCATCCACAGTGCCCAGTACTACGGCCCTGTGGTGGGAGGCAACATCATCAGGCACCCTAGTTATCCTGCAATGGAAAGTAGTTTCTCGTCTTCACACACATCCCAAATGTACGTCCTTCATCGCCATCTATTTTCCCATTATGACGCTCGTACACAGGCAGTATCCACATGTGCACCATTCGCATCCTACCTTTTCTTCGCAATACACCAATCAAGACATGCCTTCCGTCGTTCACCCTGAAATATCCACCTCTCGCTTCTCACCGTATAATGAGTTATCGCAGCAGTCGCATAATTCTGCAATCCCTCAGCCAGGCTCTCCGAGCGAACTACCCCCGCCCATGATATCTTTGCCTTTGACTGCAGAATCTTCGCAAATTAAACCTGCATTGCATATATCAGATCAGCCACATTCGATCCCACTTCATAGCCCTCCCTCATCCCCCTCCCTACTGTCCTGCCGATGGCTGCGTGATGACACACCCTGCGGGTTTACAGGGACGCTGGAGGCGTTAAAGGTGCACTGTAAAATCAGTCATTTTGCGGGGCCCCCCAATGCGCAAATTGAATGCCGCTGGGAAGCTTGCTATTATCATAAGCGTGGTGACCCCACAGTTCGTGGTATACGGCGCGACTGTATGTGGCGTCATACTTCTGAAGTTCATTTGGGGATGAGGAGGCGTACCTAGGCGAGCCCTTCTCTTCTTACACTTTTACATTCATTGTATTGCGCCACCGCTAGCGACGCCATAGTATTTGTGTTGTTTTCAAAGATCTACTAACGTCACTCTTTATTCTTGTCGATGGTTCGTCCCGGATCCAATTTGTCGCTCATTGCATACCTTCTTGCATTCGTTATTATCACTATAAAGGCTGACGATGGACGGCATTAGAACCCATTGCATTGCACACGAGTGATCAGCAGTGGCCCTCATCCAAGAACGTAGGATATGAAGAAATACCGGAACGACCAAACGATCGACCGCCGGAAAGTTAATAAGGTCGGTTGGTACATGACACAATCATTCTAGCCTCTTGGTTATGAGGCAGGCTTCAATAATATTAGTGAGGAACCCGACATTAAAAAAGCCCGATGCGACCCAGCTGAAAGCCGTGTACGCTGCTGTGTTGCCTTGAAGTTCCACTGAAGATTCAAGAATATTGGAATGGATCGGGACACCCTGCTAGGTACATTGACCATCACTCTCATTGGAAATATACAAGAAAGAAAATCTTACGCGGACATCCCTGTTAGCGAACTACAGTCATTCTGCGAGGCTTATATGTTGCCGTGTCGCTGAAGGAATAGTGTCTGTATATGCTTGTCAGAATCGCGCTTCATTGGAGAGTGATCAGCTTCTGCATGTACGTACAAACTTGAACTGGGCTGGTCATAAACCCAAGGGCTTGTGGTCATTTAGTTCCTAGTACATGTAAGTACTGCAGCGCGATCAAAGCAGTGTACACTATAGCCATGTCTCGAAACACGCTGCAGTGTCTGCGTAGGGCAATGTTTTTCAAGGAGAAACTGGTAGTGGAAAAAGCAGGAAATACAGTACGACGGTGGAGTGCAGGAAGGTCATGGAGAACTGGATGAGACGACCAGAGTGTGAACCGAGTCCACCATCTGGCCTGACTTATGGTGATATCTTGAAGGTGCAACGATGTTCCGGTGAATCCAGTCGCCACCGCAGTGGTAGTAGTGACCGCGGGAAGGGTCTCAGATGTCGTGGCATGACGGGTGGTTGTTGCGATGATAGCGGCGTGCTCTGTGTGGCCCTGCTGGGTTGCTGCATGACATCATTGACATGTGTATTGGGGGGTCGAGAGGAACTTACAGCTTGCTTATTTCGTGATAGTTTCTCTGCGTGATAATGAGTCAGTGAAAAAGAACTGAGATAACCCTGGGGGTATTGAACGAGCTCTAGCAATCTGTGGGGCTTTCTGCCGTATAGCATTAATCTGGGATGTAGTTCCGTAAAAGCGATGAAACACATCGCATACATCTAACACTACTCGTCGATAACATTCTGCGATGAACGAATATTAGCCCGCGAGGTTTTGAAGAGACAGACCCTTGCAACTTACCACCTGGAAGAATGAGCGGACTAGTCAGTGTGATGGAGTTGGAGAACAAAATTCAACTTTGCATATTCTGACAGAAGGTGACCCAGGCAAGCTTTGCTAACGATAGCAGAGACATCCCACGTATAGGGCCGTTCCGCAGAAAAGGCCGCGCATGCCACCTACTTTTCATGATGGAGGGGTGGCCCGATGGGTTAATCGTTGTAGTAGGGAGATCTGGCATAGGGTGTCGAAGGTCCTGGCGCAGTGACCGGAGTCCTGGCTCGTAGTAGGTAGCCCACATGTCTGTAGTCCGTCCTGGATAGATAGAGCCGCCGCCTCCCGCCTTAGAGTTTGGCCTGGGTTTCCCCTAGCAGTCCGTGCCCGGTCCATCGTGTTCGAGGTTTTATATTATAATTCGCGCTGTGTCGTCCGATACGCTTGGAACTTCGGATGCGCTCATTTGGAGATAATGAAATCGCTGAAAGGCTTGAACTGCGCTGAGTTGGCGCTGAACGTATGTGGCGGTGTCGAATTTCCTTACATAGCTCCCATCAAGTTCATCCCGGCTATCGCTGCCTTCAAAATTCTCTTTCCCATTCCACTTCCAGCGCCTCCGCCACCGGCAGTCATAGCCAGGGCCCATCCATATGCCGCAATGCCGGCGCGACATACAGCTAAGTGGCCCGGGATAAGCAGCAATAAAACTCTGTGAATGAGAGGACACAGTGGTCGTCACCTGGGAGGCGATTGTCGTGGACTGAATGTCACGCGTGACATTGTATGGCATCAGGGGGTCATACGTAGACCCAGGAAATACGGGTGGCACAGGGTAGAACTGCACGAGCTCCGTCTCAGGCGGCTCGCTGCTGTGTCGTAAATGTTGGGTCATGCATGAGGAGCTTGCTCTCGATCATCCGGAGTTGGCTGAATTTTTCCTCCTCATCTGAAGATACAGCCGCAGTGTTCTGTTACAAAAAGCAATGTCAGATTGAGTAATGCGCCTAGGAACAAAGGACGAAGTGACAGTTTACGATAAATCTACCAGCCCTCTTCATCCGCTCCGAACATGTCCTCTTAACGCCAAAAAAGATCATCAGAGGAATTGCAAACACTTGCCTGCACCCGCTTTCCGTTTCTTCTTCGAAACGCGTTCATCGGCAGCTACAGAAGCGACGTTCTTCATCCTAGCTTGTGCAACTGCGCCCTTCCAATTCGACAAGGCAGCCTTCCGATGTCCTCGCTCCTTCATCTTGTTCCTAATGCTCAGCAGGAGCATCAAAGCAGGCAAGCGGCGAGTAATATACCTCTTGCTCATGGCGTAGTCTAGCTGTCCATTCATCAAATTTATTTTCCCATTCTTCCTCATCTCCTGAAGTTTCTTTCCTGTTCTTTTGGTTTTTCCGATATCCTCGTGAGCCCCCCTTCGGTCTTTTCTTCAACGACAGGTATTGCAAACGGGAACTGGATGATGCGCTCTGCAGCGCGCATATTTGCAGGCATTTTGAGGGAACGGTCGATGGCGAAGGAGCAGAAATTGTGCAGCATCCGCTGTATGAGGTTCATAACTGGGGGAATCGTTGAGACAAACAGATGGACGTACACTTGCTTGTGCGGAAGTCACACGAGTCGGGAAGCTGGAGTATTTGAGTTGGATGAGCTTCAGGAGATACTCCGTGGATTGCTGTGTGCCCCATGGTATTCTACAAAGTACGATCAACGCACGATCCCCTCAGCTCAAGGAACATTGACCGTTTGGCATGACTGAGCACGCCCTTCCCGTTGAGAATGGGGATAACAGATGTGGAGGCCGTGTTGAATGACTCAACTCAACTCAACTCGATTTCAACCGTCTCAATTCCTTTTCGAATGTTTCGACTCAGCCGTATGACCGTATATACGGGCGTATTACTGTAAAGCAACTCGTACCGTACCGTCAGAGATACTCACACGGTTACGGTAGTAGTACTGTATGGTAAATTGGCACTTATCACTGTATACTTTTCGTCACTTTTCAACAATGGATCTACTTTTTTTCCCTTTAACTAGCCTCCACCTTCAACCAAAATGTTTCTTATACATTAGAAATCTATCTGACAACATGACAATAAATATTAGCTGTTGTGGTCAAGCAGAAACACCACAACAGTTGTCGATAAGTTCTTGACATAAATGCGCTCTCTAGGCAGCTACACATGAGAAAACTGTATTCTATCACAATTAGATATGTATTTGTAGATCCATTGCTTGATAAGTGCCAAATAAGTAATAAGAGAATTTGCTGACGCCCCGTTAGGTGTCCGTAAATTGTACGGCCGTACCCGTATACGGTTACGGTGGTCAGCGCGTTAACGCTCGCGATCCGCTCGAAACGAACACTATGATTAATAAGGACGCGGTAGCTAACTTTCAACTTCTCGCTACATATATAACACACACTAACTAGTGCAAAACAAAAATTAAATGATGGAGTAGGCTGACTCTGACACTCGCTAAGGATTCTACGAGAGGGAAAGTTGCCGACTTCCTATTGCTTCCAAGACTCTAACCCTCTCCGCTACTATAAAACACCAATAAAGAGCCTCCTCCCTAGGGCTACCCCAATGCGACACCGCGGAAAACATTAAACCTGATAGGTAGCGGTCCAACCCATAGGGACAACAACGTGTCCTTCGGGTCCATGGACAATATCGGTAAATGCAAAATGGCACGGTTCTGAGGATTTAATATGTGCACGAAGGAGGTCGTGGCGGCACTTCACGACCCCACATACGGAGCAGCGAACCTTGACACCAAGGTGAGTAAGCATGTGTCTTGTCATGCATCCCCTCTTGAGTGTCTTGTAGCAGCCAACCCACGTGCAACTTGTGCTGGCGCTGTCCGGACCATGGATGCCGTGTCCTCGCAGGTGGGCAGACACTGCACTTGTCGTTCCTTCCACAAATATCCCGCACGGGACCCCCTGTAATTTACACTCATATACGACAACTGGTTGACCGCTTTGTTCCACTCGAAAAAATGTCTCTGGATCCACAGGAATGGTATCGAGAGGCATGTGGATTTTCGAGGGCAAACTGATAGACAAGGTTGTCAGAAGGACAGAAGGATATGCTATATTATGGGTTAGCATGTTTCAGTGCGACAGGTGTCCGACGCACCAGAGTGTGATCAAAGAAGTTCCTAGAATGCAACAAGCAGAGGACAGCCTGGGTATTCGAGGGTCTTGATACTATGCTTTCCTTTGAATTGCAGACCGTTCTTTATATAAAATTCTGGGTGAGTTGGCTGACATTCTCCCCGCCACCGGAATATTGAAATGTTCCAAAAATTGAAACGTACCGAAACGTCCTTTGCAACTGTATCTGCAAGTTACACACATGTTGTGAATGCTACCGATAAGTGGCTAAATTCCAGGTCGGAATGCCAGCAGAACTTTGCGTCAAAACCATCTACAACGTTAACTGTTGACGCAAAGCTTCGGGTTTCAAATAACAACCGATCCACGACTCATGCCCTGAACGCCACCGCTGAGCACTGAGCACCAACTGGGATCTGTGCGGAAATTAGGATGGCGTCAAAATCGTTGATACGAAGCTTGAAATAATAACTGATCTGTGATATGCTCTGAATGCCACCGCTGTAGCGCTGAGCGGCTGAACTCTAAACTAGTATTCGAACGGAGATTAACGCCAAAAACCACCTTTAACAATAACATGCCCTACTGCCACCATCGATACGAAGCTTCAAATAACAACCGACCCACCCTGGATGCACTGCAGAGGGGTTGATTCAAAGCGGCTTTGAGCGGAAATTAGCGTCAAAAACCATCTACAAAGTTAACACAATCTTACTGCCACTGTTGATGCGAACCTTCAGGCGTCAAATAACAAGCAATCTGCAATAAGCCCCGAACACCACTGCTGGGGCGGTGTCAAGTGTCAGACAACGACTGATTTGCGAAACGAATATTGCTGATAAGTTTGTGTAAACATTAATATGTTGTGGTCGGGGTGGCAGCCAAATCAGTTGAACACTCTTCCTCTTCCCCGTTGCCTGTGTCCCATACTGTTGCGTGAGGTGACTGTAGAATAGCAGAGTCATTGTAGGCACGCACTGAAAAACTTGATTTTAACAAGTAGTGACCTTCTAGGTGATCATATATACATTCGGTGTTGCAGCCCGGTTTTCTCTCTGACTCAGAACCATTTGATTGCTACAAATCGAACGGAGTTCCTGTCCTAGATAATGAATAGAAACATGCGTGGTAGTGCAGCGGCAGACTGAGGTTACTTACTAAATCCACATACACGGTATACGGAAGTGGGGGCTGAAAGCGGGTTGCGTGAAGTTGGCGCGGTTGATCAGAACCCACGGTGGAACCGACTCGGGAGCAAGTGGAGTTGAAGAGGGCTCAAGTGGAGTTCGCACAATGTACAAGGGAGCTGACACGAATGGCTTGGAGTGCTTCGACAATAAGAATGACTTGAAAATATGTTCAGACTGCTAGCCAAATTTTAACGAGGACCTTGTCTGTTCTTTCTCCTCTTCATTTGGTGTCAGGATGAAAGCAGAGGAAAGCAAGCAAGTTGTTCCGTACCGAGATCTCAGATATCAACAAACACGGCGCCGAAATGAATCTCACGCGCCCGTCTCCCCGCACGCATTAACGCTGAGATCTAAAATTATATGAGTGGGCACTATATCTTCCTTGACCCAAGTACGCCCAATCACTGTTAATATGGTTTTAATATCGCCACCCAGTTTTGAATTACCATCCGTTACATAGTTCTCATGGGCATCAGGTCTCAGGTTCATCTCCGTTCCAGCTGATGAATACTTAGACATCCAAGACTTCTGCTTTCGAATATTCTCAATCACGATGATCTGTTTGTTAGCGCAACCACGTGCACCAGATCACTCTTTGTCTTCAAATTACCTCCGTTCTTGCGCCTCGGCTGCCGACAGTAACAGCCCCCATCCACACGCTGCAATCACTGCGGAAATGAGATTTAAAATCAACCGGATCCGAATAGTATATGTTTAGAGGCCATAAACAGAATGTAAATGGACAAGGAAAAACAAGGATATTTCTACCCATCTAGATCGAAAAAGGTACTGAATAAGCATGTAATGTATCAGAAAACCGTCCTGCTAGCCCCCCACAGATGCTCCCTGGTCCTTGGTAGTAGTATCCTTCACCACCCCGCTCGGCCGTGTACAAGTTCCGAGGTCAGCCTCAGAGACGCCCTAGCGGTGCTCCTGCCCACGTTAATGCACGCAATTATCAATAACCAGCGGGAGAAACATACCCTCCACCATATAATACACCCCAGTCCCATATATCTCTGCTGAGCGTTGGGAACCAAGCGGTGCCACAGTTGCCTCGACGTGATGATTTCTTCAGCCCTGCACCTCCCGCAGTGAATGCCCACTCCTCTACGTCCAAAAAACATGTCGACGACAAAAAATAATATCCCTTGAACCGTTGAGCTTCAGCTTTAGACTTCCTGTGGAAGACTCTCATGTTATCCCAGAGTGTGTTCACTCTCTTTACGAGGCGAGCCTTTCTCTGATCATAGTCCATTATATCGTCGTATTCCAACCTAACTTATCTTGACCGCTACCATCTGTCGCCCGCAAACTAACCCGCTCATTTTCTACAGGCATGTTTTACTGCTGTGTACAGCCCTCCGCCGGCCTAATCTCGTTCAGCAGTGTCTTGCTAATCTAATCTTGACGTCTGCGGTGTTTGCACACGACCCATGAAAATTGGCAACGGCGACAGTAGCAAATTAATAGTGAGACATCAACAGCCGTTCGCTGTTGCATTCTAGAGCATGTACGAGTCCTTAAGCTCGTACCTATCTTGTCTGCCTCACTGAACGAAGTGCGTAGTGTCTCCGAGCTCATGTCTGAGCAACTTTCACTCATTATACTGCTAATCAAAAGCCAACCCCCCTTCGTCGGAGTCTTCGGAGTCTTCGTCCAGAAGTCGACCGCCGTTTACTACGAATACCATTCTTTGGTCACCGACAACCTCCAGGCGAACCTTGTCATCTCCGTTTTTCAGCCCGTTGCCACCAAATCCTTTGGAAACGTCTGGTAGCGTCCCTGCAGACGGTGCCATAATGAGGTCAAGAGAATCAGTAACATCGAAGTCTGCAGGTTGACCGAACCCGTTACGGATCATTTCCCCACTGACAGATCCTCGGGACTTCAAGCCAATCCAACACCAGCGTAACTGATACCAGTGCGATAACAGTTGTTGAACCCAAAGCTAGCAAGTATGTTGGCGACTGATAGGTCCATCCAACCATCCCGACTTGCACCGAGCCAGTGACTGGCACAGACACGTTGGCAGGCAGCTGATTGTCTGGGAAAGTGCCATTGGCCGAGAATGCGGATCTCAACACGTCGATTTAGTGTGCCAACAATCCTGTATGGGCAATACTCATAGTCCAGACGAACTCTATGGTACCACGCCAGAATCCTTCCTGAATATTACTGTGTTAACCAGTGACGCTCTCGCGAACCAACAAACCAATCAAGATCTGATTTAGTAGAATCTCTCGTTCTGTAGCATTCGAGGTAGCCACTCGATTTAGATATACATCAAAAATAGTATCTCCAATCGATTTCCCCCAGATAGTTTGGTTTATGTAAAATTGTGCGTCTATTGTGGAGGCAAGAGAGGCAACCTTTTGTTACTGCCATTTGAGTCGAATGGTGTGCTGTGTATTGGCGCCAAGATATTAACGATGTTATTGCTATATTTTACTGGGACAGTTGTAAGGAGAGGCGTCTTTTCGCACATAGTGGAACGTCAGTGTTTTACAAGTCCTCACATCAAAACACCCCAGTTCTAGATGGATATCTGGAAGGGGGTAGGCCCCCCCCCTTCCAGACTCAAATCGCGTTCTAAACAGGCTCATACCCCTTCTAAACTCCGCGATGATGTTGTATCCGACACTTGTCTGCCGTTCTGACAGCTCACAGCTTGACATTAGAATCTAGACACAATTGGTTTGCGGTTTAGCAGGCGTTGTAAATCATAACGAAGTGCGAGGCGACACTTCGATTGTTAAGGTTTGGATCAAGATCTAGGATTCTAAACGCTGCGGAAAGTCAACCCAGTGTCAATGGGAGCTATGAACGCCTCACCGAGGACTAGGCTCACCGTCTTCACTGCCGTTGTAGAGGGGCAATAACTTGCGCTGTAAGCGTAGCTCCCTGAATCCAATTCCTACCCGGCCAACTGCTCGCTAATAACATTAGTGGTCGCATTAGCAGGGTCCAACTACGAGATCGATGAGTCGTTCACAATTTCGTGGCATAATTTATGAACTACCTTGCTGTCAGCGTGCTCAACAACAGACTGCACAGGCGTAAGCAACGTCCGTTTATAAAGCGGACGAGCATCCAAGCAGAAGGAACCTCTGGAGAGCTCTATCGCTGCCTCCAATACAGATAGAGGGATGGGGTGTATAAGACGGTTCGTCAACGCCTATTTAACGGCGGCAGCGAAAAAACCACCAAAAGTTACTGCGAGTAGGAATGCGCTGAGCTGATATCTTACAATGTTGTAATGGCAGACAAAGCTGCCGCCAACAATGTTGTGATCAGTGTCTATTCGCTCGGTCATCTGATCGAGAGATGAAC